>NC_136780.1:16919078-17162674 GCF_947034865.1 Barbatula barbatula | reverse complement strand
GTTGCTAAATGTAGTGACATTGTTTTTTTTATGTTTCCAAATACTTTTAGCGTTATTAAATTCAGACGGTATTTCCGGGTTTCCCCTGAGAAATAACCCAAATACGAGCAGCATTAATCCAGTGTCTTTACCCAAACGTTACAGCAGGTGGCAGTACAGTCTTACATTTATTTACCTGACGCTTTCATCGAAAATAACTCCCAGATGATGAAGTCAGTCACAAGCTTGTCGTAAGACTCAGCAGTAAATATACCCTAGAACACAAGTGTTAGTTTCAATAGATCAAAACACAATCTACAGCAGAGGTTAAAATCAAGAGATATTTCTTTTCTTTTAAAGAAAGAAAGTCTTATGTTTGTAGATATTTGGTGGACAGCATTGGGAGTCTGAACTGGCTTCCAAAATGAACTGGCCGATCAAAGACTATTTATGATGTCTAATAATGTTTAAACAAAAGTTAGATGTTTGTCATATAGTATACAGTGGCCTTATATATAACAGCTGTTAAAAAATTCATGTTTTGAATGAATGTTTTAGAATTTTATTTATTATATTATCCAAATCTAACCCGCCCCTCAGGGACGTGCACAGGAATTTTGAGGGGCAGTTGCTCTGACTTGAAAAAAGGGCAACCCCCCACCCCCCAAAAAAACCTCACAGGCTATATGAAGGACTGAGAATAACAGGGTCTTTATTCAAATATATATATATATAAAGAAGTAAAACACTGAAATACAGCACTCAATCACCTTAACTAGTACTAATAATAACACAGAAAAACATAACTCCCTGAAATATCTCTCCTGAATCCGCCTCCCTTTCATGGGTATCTTGGCTTCAAACATTATCCAAAATAGTGATAGGATTTAGGCATTTAACCATTTAGAATAAAATAATTAATGTGATGCATAGCTTCCATCATTCATTCTTCTTGCTAAAACGAAATGTGAGAAACTAACTATCAGCAGACAGGTAGCTTAGTTTTAACTAATGCCTACCTACCAAAAAAATAGTAGCAGGCTGCTTGTCTGCAAGCTATCTGTCTTATTATTTAGGCTAAACGTGGCAAACTCAGCCTAGATTTATGATGATTTTAATTCATTTCACAAAACTTGATGATGATCGTTCGTTTGTTATACATCACAAACTCACCTTTTCTGACAACGTAATAGTGGCCATTTCCATAACACCAAAAAGGAGGACACTTTGCAGCATTAAGTGAGGCAAGAATAATTGCATAGGACTCTGGTGTACTCGCAACTACAATACAATTTTGTGCATCATATCGCCTACTCTGTTTTTTCAAAAATTGTCTGGCAATGAATATTTGACCTAAGCTTAAGGGAAGATGTACCTGCAGCTCGTCGGTTACTTTTGTTTTTCTGTGCTGGCATGTCGCATGTCCCTTGACTACAAACGTCCACTTTACAGCGACATCCATGAAAAGTGTCTTTACAGCCTTTTTATATAAAGTTGTGCTCTTTTGTCCATTCCAGATTAAATGAGGTTTCAGCAAGTTACCGTTATGATGTGACGAAGCCAGCACGTGCCACGTGGACTCCATTTCCACGTCGTGGAGGCTTGTTTACGTTATTAACCAATGATATATCAGATATTTATTTGACACCTCTTTCAGCCAATCATTTGTCTGACTGGAGATCTTACGGCGTCAGACGCTATGCTGCTGCGTCCCAATAAATGTTCTAAAGCGGGTTTTGTTTAGGCCGATTCAGCACAAAAGAAGGACAAATGAGTGTCCGGTTTGAGGCTGCCACGGACGCGGGGGCTTAAAATACGGACTGTCCGGCCAAAATCCAGACGTGTGGCGTTGAGTCGTATCACCCGATAACCGCGACAATCTCCTTCTAGGGCCGCTCATGCTGGTTCAGCTCAGGTGCCGGTCACCTGCAGTGCTGAACCCATGTAAACAGAGTTCGCCCTTCCTCTTCTGACTCTACTTTCGTTGCCCGAATACGGAGGTGAATGAGGCTTTTCGTGTTTTTTTATCTAGACTTATGTGAAATTCTGCATTCATTGTACATGATTTATTTATTTATTTTCCACCTCGGGAGGGCAACGTGAGTCGAGAAGGGCATATGGGCAGTTGCCCGGGCAACCTGAGCAACCCCCCTGTGCACGTCCCTGCCGCCCCTTCATCGTCATTCTTAACTATGAGTTGTCATGAAAATGAGCCCTCTGGGTTTGCTCTCTAATCATTACCCGGCAGTTTTCTCACTTTCTCTTATAAGCAAATGAGGGACAGGCTTTGGCACATATCTGCAGTGGACATGGACACCCATGCTTTAAAAATAGTGGGTCACCAGATGTGGATGTAAGCACCTTTACATTTACACACATTTCCAATGCTGTATGTGCGCTCTGTACTGTAAAGCAAATGAATGTCATGTGACAAATTTAAAAGGCCTTTCCTCGCATGCTCTGAATGTACAGGTTTACTATCATCTCATAATTTCCAGGGCGTGGCCGTCACAGGATTTGCATAATTGCTTGGAGATTATTTCAGCATTATCTGCCGTCTTGCACAGCGTCCTTCCGAAGAGGATGTGGCATCGTCCTAAGGGGAAAACACGTTTAAAATAGATCCCATAAATTAGTGCGCTACATGTACAAATGTGGAATTGTTGCCTGCAGAAAAATTTGAGTCATGCTGGCAAGATCCCACTCCTCGGTCTGACAGCATACTGAGCACATCATTTCCACAGCAAGCATCTTGAGCGTTCCTGAGGAACGGAAAGAAAGGGTTCACAAACCTTACGCAATGTAGGGTTTCTTCCAAGAACTGAACTGATTGTGTGGAACCTGAGATTCATTCATGATGTCAGCCGCACTGCTGGCGATGGCATAACCTCTGAGACAACACGGTCAATCCCGATCACAGTCTAAGCATGCACACAAACAGAAGCTGTCAGCCCATCTCAGTGTCAGCAGGAGGCTCTGCCTATTGGTCATTGTCCATGCAGTCTTGTGCGACATCTTTTGCTCTTGCTTCGATTATGACAACTTTTTCCTGTTCATTGATGCATTGGTTGGATTCTGATTTGAATTAATTCTTTGGCTGGTTGATTTGGATTTATTTGAGAAAGTGTACTTGGCATTTTTATTGCCGTCGTTTTACTACAAACACCATGGTTATTGTGAGGAAACGGTACTTTATTACTACTAATAAAAACAACAATCGACATGTCTGGAACTGGAACCCCAAAGGAAGATTTGAATAGAAATGTTTATGTTCCATAACACTAACTTGGCAAATCTGTACTCAGTTTGTGACATTGTAGAGATCTCTTTTTTTAGGAGAAATATAACTCCTCGGTGTCTACACTGTAAAATATTACCGTAAAAATACGGCCAATTTTTAACGGCAAAATACTGTTCTTTTAAAAAACGGTTTAATAATGTTAATTTACAGCCATTGATCTGTAAATTAATTACTCGCTAGTAAAATTAGAACATTCAACCGTAAATCTGTTTACGGAATTTAACCGTAAAGAGCTGTATAGCAAACAAAGGCAATCAGAGTTAATCTTTATTTAGTCTGGATTTACATTTAAACAGAGTAATTCAAAACATTTCTGTGATAATTTACACAATCCTTTATTACAAAGTAAAATAAGTTTGCACAGTAAGAAATATACAAGTTGTACAATTTAACTTTGCCCTCAGTTAAAACAATTTCCCCATGGACAAATAATTAAAGGGATAACATTAAATCCCCTATTCAAAGGGTTTTTTCAGGGGTGAAACAAAATGACCCCATGTTTTACTCAACCTTAAAGTATCGATGATCTTCAGACAAATACAGTCGATGATATAGAATTTATAAAGTTTGGAAGAGAAAGGCTAACGGGTATGATAACTCAGAATGTATTCATAAAAAATACACACTTTAACAGAGACATCACAGCCAGCGGTGATTTTCAGAAAGACTTGCCGAGGTGAGGCTGCGTTGGGCGGGGTGCATAAGTGAAACCGACTCACTTGTCCGAAACAGTTGGAGCAAATTTTTTAATAGACGCTATCTTTATTAAACGACAGCAGAGCTGAACTTTATACACATACATTCTCGTCTAAACAACTCTCAAAACTACATTTTGTTACACAAAACAGTCATATTTTGAAGCTCTTGGCTCGATGACAACAGTAACGTTACTTGCGCAACTAACGTTAGCTAATTTACGGATGACGTTTTTACAAGTCAACGAGAACACGAGTACGCCAGTCGCCAGGAGACGGCCATATCTTCCAAGACACTGTCAAGGTAAGTGTTTTTATTTGTATTTATCTATTATTTTATTATATTGCGCTTCGAAACTTATATATTTTGACTGAGCTGCGTGGCGCGAATTACCTAGACTGACACACAAACCAGAGAGTTCTCAAATGGCCACTACTGACGAGCATCAGAAGCGGTGCGGAAGGGGGAAACTGTTAGATAATTCAACGACACTTCTTGACTAAAAGTTGTAGCAGAAACGTTACAGATTCAATCTCAAATTGAAGCTATTTACAAGGTAGTCGATCATGGGAACTAAACCAGTCTAGTTGCTCTCCCCTCCCCCGCCGCTCGGGTTCTTACTCCGCAGCACAAGAGTCAGTGGCGGACCTGCTGAATGAATTCTAGTCAGTGTGACACCTCGCGGTTTTCGTAGCTGCAGACATTTCATTTCAAGTCTCGTCTGAAGAAACTCATGGGATTCAAGTTTGATTATTAAAGGAGTTTTGTGTCTCCACACACACGTTCTGTTGCAAATACGGTACAGTAGACTGGTGGTTTGCTTCGTTAAATTGGCGATAAGCGCGTGCAGTACAACGTCGATATATAACATAATAATTTACTTAATAACTTCAAATAAAGTTAAAAATACCGTTTTGTGTGTGTTAGCGCAATATATTACATGTGTGGTATGCTTTTGTACGTTAGCTAGACCAAGAAGACTTGGTAAATTGCCGTAAAAAGTGACTATTACCTGAGGTAACGTTAAATCCCTCCAGATATAAATGAATGAAATTCAGACTTGTGCTGTTTCGTGGTGTTAAAGATGAGCAATGTTTTTTTGCAAGCTTTGTGGACACATATGTAGTACTATACCTGCATTTCTGAGACATATGCATGTTTCCCATGTCAGGTTTAATTGTGCCTGTTTGCAATAAGTAACTCACTGTTATCCGATCTGTGTCAGTGACCTTGTTTGAATTAACATCTAATGTTTTTTTTGTGTCAAGTCAGGTGTAAACTCTGAAGGACCTTTTATAAGCACCTTAAATCACACATTAGAGACGGGAGGAATAAAGACTGTTCTGTCCCAGACGGATAACACAGAGATGGCCCACCTGCTTATCAATCTTCAGCGGTCCCGTTTTCAGGAACATGAAGATGGACTTGTTTTATGCATTTTCTTTCCACTAGTAATTTATTCAAATTTCTGTATTGAAGTAATTTTTTGATGTTTTTCCATGTATTGTGTTTTCTCTACAGGTTACTGCATCTTCATCTGATGTTGAGAAGACACTCATTCTACCTGCCAGTCCTCGTCTGATTATGCTCGGTTAGTGTCACCGGTAACCGGTTGTTCAAATGAACCAATCTCAAAGGCAGTTCATTGAAATTATAATGTAAATGTTTTTTTTTTCTTCATTTTAGACATTGGAGGGCAGGCAAATGCTGTAAGATGGATGCTTAGTCTAGAGGGCCGTATTATTTTTGAGTGTACATCTTCCATCTGCAGTATCAGGAGGAGGCTTGTTGCACTTAAGAATTTCTTCAAAGGTACGACCTTTTCCATCCTTTCACTGTTTAGTGTATATAAATTCTTCAATCAGAATGATTAACAAATGGTTATTGTATTCTTTGAAAATTTGTTGAACCTAAACGCTTGATTGGAATTAAACCAGAACGAGTCTCCAATACCTGCAGAGGAAAGGTCTCCAAGAAGACCGGCAAGGTGGTGAGTAAAATATTCATCAGTTAATCCAAAGGTTGCCTCTCTACTGAATTGCATTCTGTTATAAAAGCAGGCCGTTTTATTAAGTGTAATGTACTCTGTGTTGCTGAACACACCGCGTTTTTATAATTTTGAGCTCCATTGTCTTTCTCATGGATCAGCATAGTCGTGGCTGTTACACGAAAATTCACAAGTTACACGAGCAGAGCATCATCATGCAACAAGTCTGCGTTATTTTTGGGGCAACTTGTTTGACGTGACCATCGACACACAGTGCACATTTCATTCATTTTAAACACCGTGGCGAGACTCTAGCTTTCCAAGAGTAGGGTTAGAGATACCTTCTATAGATACTCTGCTTAAAGTTTTTTTTCCTATCTTTCAGACTACCAGCGTGTGAAGTTGGTCACAGATGGTGGAAAGTTCTTTGCCCATTCAAGGTTTAATAATACAATGTTTTCTATTGTTTAAGAAGTTTAGATAATATGTCTATAGACTGTTCTTTTTGCACAGTATCTGTTTATGGAGAAATAATAATAAATTTATATCTGTTTAAATATGTCTATAGACTGGGTTCTTTATGCACAACATATCTGTTTGGTAATTTTATGGTTCCTCTTCTCATCTTTGCCAGTCTGTTGTTTAATTTATTTAAATAAAAAGCATTCATTCAGAAACTCTGCTGCTAGTATTTTACTGAAAATATGCTATTTAATAAAACTGTAAAATTATGGTACGCAGCTGGAAACCATATTGCCAGTACTTTACCGTTAATTTACAGAAAGCCGTAAATGATTGAAACCGTAAAATTACGGTTCGCAGCTGGAAACCCTGCTGCCAGGATTTTACCGTTAATTTACAGAAAGCCGTAAATGAGTGAAACCGTAAAATAACGGTCCGCAGCTGGAAACCCTGCTGCCAGTATTTTACCGTCAAATTACGGCAGAATTTTTTACAGTGTAGGATAATTAATTAGTATAAATAGGCCTACTAAATCTCATCTGTGATTTTATTTCTAATTGGACATTGAAACATACATACATACATACATACGTATTGATCATAACTACAGAGGATGTGGAATCAGGCAGCAGTTAAACACAGCCATCGTTCTTCATCGGCCCTCATCTTCATCAGTGCCGCCCCACTGAACACTTCTAATAAGTGACCCAATGGCAACAAGCAGCGATGTTTCTCCTCTCGCATCTCTCTGCGTCTTCCTCTGGCAGTCACACAGTCGAGCATGTGTAATAAAGATGTTACATAACTCTCCCATTCAGTGATCAAAGACTCGCCGTGCAGCAGGAACACGTTGCTCTCGACAGCTTCCACTGCGTTTGGTTACCTCAATACAGCATCACAACAACACTCAGCCGTGCTCTGAATTCACATAATCCTCCAAGAATACACTGGTCTTTGTGAGGATCTAATGCAAAGCACACAACGTTCTTTGTTTAACAACGATGCAAGGTGTTCAATAACCTAGGGAACATTAATAGTCTCAAAGATATAACATTAAAATAGCATTTTATCAACATTACAGTACATGAACATTTAAGAACATTTCCAAAACAACATAATTCAGATTTTTTTAATAGTGCATTCCAACGAATATCATTCAAACATAGTAAAAAACACAATCTCATTTTGCGAAGTTCATTTTATATTTTCTTTGCTGGGAAAGGGTTAAATGTGCAATGGAGTTTGACACAGTGTAAGTCATCTAGTGTTGTGCACTTGTGTAATGTACAGTGAGTAATGCATAATAGCTCATTAATAATAATAATAATGATTAAATGTTTTTCGATTTCATAGTGACTATCATGAGTATGTCTTCACAGCCTCTCTTTTGATTCGCATTATTAAGAAAGTGTTTGTCAGAGGACTCTCTGGTGAGCTGCATGTGGGGCTGAAAGATGCATGTGTCTGGGGCAGCATCCTCTATGACCCCTCCAGCTAAATGTTTTGAGTGTGTGAAGCACATGGGATGAAAGAAAAAATGACTTCTGCTTGACAGCATGTGTGCCAGTTCTGCGGAAGAGTACTTTCTAGTCTCTCTACAGGTTAATGCACAACTGGCAAATGAGAAGGGACAGAAAAGATCAACTTAAAAACATAAACCAGATGCAATGATATAATAATAATAAAAATACATCTACACAGATTTAAAGAAAGATGTAAAATATGTCATATACAGTTAGGTCCATATATATTTGGACACAGGCACAATTTTTATTTTTGTTAGGTTTTTACCTAAACCTATAGTGATATAATGGATATGGGCTGAAAGTGCACACTCTCAGGTTAATTTAAGCGTATTTACATCCAAATTGGAAGAAGGGTTTAGGAATTACAGCTATTGAGAGTAGCTATCCCCCTTTTTCAAGGGACCAAAAGTAATTGGACAATTGAATCAAAAGCTGTTTTATGGACAGCTGTGAGCTATTCCTTCGTTATTTCTTCATCAATTAAGCAGGTAAAAGGTATGAAGTTGATTCTAAGTGTGGTATTTGCATTTTGAATCTATTGCTGTGAACCTTTATCATGCGTTCAAAGGAGCTCAACATGCAGGTCAAACAGGCCATCATTAGGCTTAAAAAAATAAACAAATCCATCAGAGAGATAGCCGTAACATTAGGAGTGGCCAAACCAACTGTTTGGTACATTCTGAGGAAAAAAGAATGCACCGGTGAGCTCAGCAACATAAAAAGGCTTGGACGTCCACGGAAGACAACAGTGGTTGAAGATCGCAGGATTCTCTACTTGGTAAAGAAAAACGCATTCACAACTTCCAGCCAAGTGAAGGAGACCCTCCAGGAGGTAGGAGTGTCATTGTCAAAGTCTACAATCAAGAGAAGACTCCACGAGAGCAAATACAGAGGGTTCACCACAAGGTGCAAACCATTAATAAGCATCAAGAATAGAAAGGCCAGATTAGACTTTGCCAAAAAACACCTAAAAAAGCCTGACCAGTTCTGGAAAATCATTCTTTGGACGGATGAAACTAAGATCAACCTGTACCAAAATGATGGGAAGAAAAAAGTATGGAGAAGGCTTGGGACAGCTCATGATCCAAAGCATACTACTTCATCTGTAAAACATGATCACTGGTGTTTATTGATGATGTGATAGAAGACAGAAGCAGCCGGATGGATTCTGAAGTGTATAGGAATATACTGTCTGCCCAGATTAAGCCGAATGCAGCAAAATTGATTGGATGGCGCTTCACGGTACAGATGGACAATGATCCAAAACACACTGCAAAAGCAACCCAGGAGTTTTTTAAAGACAAGAAGTGGAATATTCTGCAATGGCCGAGTCAATCACCTGATCTCAACTCGATCGAGCATGCATTTCACTTGCTAAAGACAAAATTAAAGGCAGAAAGATCCACAAACAAACAACAATTGAAGACAGCTGCAGTTAAGGCCTGGCAAAGCATCACAAAGCAGGAAACCCAGTCTTTGGTGATGTCCATGGGCTTTAGAATTCAGGCAGTCATTGCCTGCAAAGGATTCTCAACAAAATATTGAAAATGTACATTTTATTTAAAATTATATCAATTTGTCCAATTACATTTGAGCCCCTGAAAATGGGGGGACTGTGTATAAAAATGTCTGCAGTTCCTAAAATGTTTATTTGATATTTTTGTTCAACCCCTTGAATTAAAGCTGAAAGTCTGCACTTCAAATTCATCTTGATTGTATAATTTTAATTGTATTCTGGTGGCATACAGAGCTAGAAGTATGAAAATTGTGCCTGTGTCCAAATATATATGGACCTAACTGTACATGTATTAGTTTACATCTAAAGTTTTATTCCTTAAAATAGAGAAGAATTGATAATGTAAGATTACCACTGACAATGTTCATATGGATGAGGATAACCAAAAAGAGAATATTAATACAGAAATCATTTGCCAAGATGCTTGTCGCCCAACACAAAGAGACTTGTGGGATCATGGAGCCATCAAGGATCATGAAGAGGGTGAGAGACTCTTGTTTGACACAAAGGGATGGTAAGATCAAGGTCTCAGAAGGATAAAAGAGTGTGACGAGTGTGTAGAGAGTGAGCGATTCAGTGTAATTTTCACTTTTAACATCGGATCTAAAATATGTGGAAAACAGCTAGAAATTTCATAAAGGAATAGTTCACTTCAAAATTTGCCCTCATTGACTTTCCATAGTAGGAATAAAAATGACTCAACAGGGGCAAATCTTGATGCGAACTACTACTTTAAATTGAAGTTTAACAAATGGGAAGGGTACATTGAATCCATGATCATGTCTGCTTGTCTGTTTGTCCAGGAGAAATAATAGTATCATATAGTTTTATTATGCAAGTGCATTATCCGAACATTAAAATAAACAGATTTTTAAAATGTTAGTAACATTTACATAACACATTCCCCTTGAGTGAATCTAGAAATACTACAACAATAAAGCTTCGTTTTTTCTTCAGGTTTAGGAAGAATAAGTGAAGTAGTTGAGGTCACAGTTTGAGAGCGAGATATTAAGGTGAAACACTGGTGAGCTCAATGAAGGCCATGGGGCGGTCCATTCAGAGCTCTTCGATTCAGCGATTAAATCAGGCAGCGTTTCATAGCATATGAACATACATTCTTATCACACTTGACACTTTCTGTTTTGAGGTTCAGCATGCAGACAGCACACACAACAGATCACTGTGCAGTGATAGTAGTGCAAAAGGTTGTGGGTTTGATTCCCACAACAGAAAGCGTTGCTTCCTTTTCCTCCTTTGTGCGCCATCTTTTCAAATTCTAGGTTGAGGACACTGATGCCTAAAGAGGATATGTCCTACATAGCCTTCAAATGAAACACAGCTACGCCTACCCAAACAGACACAAACACAGGTGCTAGTAGAATATCTGGGGCTTAATCAGACCAAGGCCAGTTCTCTTCTGTAGAAACACGAGCCTTGTAAAAAATATATTGACTATAAGCAAAATATATAAGATTATTCAAGTTAAAACAGAAAAAAGGTGAAAACAAAGAAGACAGACACAGACACACCCACACACAAAACACGGCACACAACACGAACACGCACCAACAGACACACATACAAACGAGCACACAGACAGAAATGCAGATACACTCGCACAGGGGCCACCACCTAGGAACCCACACCCAATATAAGGAGAGAGAAACACAGGTCAAATATTAAACGGACTATAAATTCCTATATGCAGTGTTAATTAAATAAAACTTTAAAATTCTAGCAGCCCCCCGGCCAGGCAAATAGTGCAAAACAGTCTGCAAATGGTGGCCAGGAACCCAAAACCTTATCATTAATAATCTAATAGCAGTTTAAAATGAATCACATTCATTTGTTATAGTTTGATATACCTGATAATATAATGTCAAACTAACATATTAAGTTTACATTTACATTACAAACTGTAAAAACGGTAAAGTATCTAAGATCATAGTTGAACAGTTGCGTTCACAATAACATTATGAAGCGATATCTCTTGAAAGATCTTAGTTGACCAACAATGAGCAAGCCAGTAACTGGGGTAAAACGTTTTCCGATTTTAGTTGAAAAAATTGTATAAAGTAGCACTCTAACTGCTGAGATCAAGCAGAAGGTTATTCAGTAGCCCTGCAGGACACCCACTCAGCAATGAATTTCAGTAATCTTCTGGAGTTAATAAATGCATGAAAGCTTTTCCACATTTAAAAAAACGCATGTGCAAAATTGGTGACATACACTGGACATAGACTGTGTGACATTTAATGACAGACAGCAGTCTAACATTAGGGTCAAAGCCGTGAGAGATGTCTTAAAGTGATAGTTCACATTAAAATTACAATTTTGTCATCCTTTACTTATCCTCTTGTCATTTTAAACCTGTATGACTTCCTTCCTTACGCAAAACACAAAATATATTTTGAAGAATTTTGTTAACTGGTCCCCATTCACTTTCATTGGTTTTGTGTCCAGTGCTGTCTTCAAAATATCTTCTTTTGTGTTTTGCAAAAGAAAGAAAGTACAACAAACAACAAACTAGGCTATAATATGTACCACTAATATTACTAATGTATTTTTATAGAACTGGTTGGTATTGCCAGGTTCAAGGTATAAAGTATGGGTTTTATCAGCCTAGCAGTAAACATACATTTTATGTTTCCTGATAATCCTTCACAGCCTGGCCTGAAGTCTGTGTTTGGATATAAATAAAACAATTTATTTGATATTTTAATTTCTATTAATATTTTATTGTATCTTAAATGTATTGAATTAAATAAAAAATATTCAAGAGTTATAGATTCTTTGTGGAGGTCTATCGGAAGTTGAATTTGGGCCATATAATGTTTATGTTGATGCAGCTGAAACTTTCTATAGAAAATAATTTAATTTGGTGACAAAAGCAACACTAAAATCCAGTATCAGAGAGGTGCTGTCATTGCCCTCTCACCTTTAGATGATCGTGAAACTCTGCTGTTTTGTTTAAGAGCATGGTTTTTGAATCCTTATACTTTTGTTTGGATTGTTGAGTCCTTTTGTTAACAATATGGTAGACATGCTCTGTCTGACAGAAACATGGCTTAAGCGAGATGATTATATTACTTTAAATGAATCTGTCCCCAAAGATTATTATTATAAACATGAGCCTCGTCTAAAAGGCAGAGGGCGAGGTGTTGCTGCACTAACTCTTTTAGAATTTCCCAGAAGTCTAATCCTAAATACAATTCTTTTGAAGTCATGGTACTTCATGTATCAACACCTAATACTAAGGATAAAACATCTTTAAAATCTATTCTGGCTATTGTATATAGGCCTCCAGGGACCACACAGTTGCTCCTCTATGCTTAAAGAAGATTAAAAATGGCACCCCGACACCGTGATATAATGAACACACCTAGTCTCTAAACGAAACGGCATGAAAAATGGAGCGCAACTTTAAGAAAACTACATAAGAGGTTGTAACAAGATTCAATAAGAGGAAGGAAGGAGACGGGAACCAACAAACATTTAAACATCTTTAATTAATAAATGTAAACGTAAATAGACAGTCGGCAGCCCCTGACTGCTGGCAAAACACACAAACCATAACTACAAGCCATAAACTACTCTCACTGACGGTTTGGTCGCTCGTCCTCTTACGCTCCCGATCTCCTCCGTGATACGAGACCGGTGCTGGATAGTATTTCGAAAATACAGGAAAGACCTAAAAACGTCTAGATCCGCCTACTTTTCATCACTAATAGAAGAAAATTTGTTTAACACAGTGGCTAAATTAACAAAAAATGATTCGTCAGCAACTTCTGATATATAAGCATAGCAGTGATGAATTTATGAACTACTTCACAAATAAAATCCAGGATATTAGAGAAAATTTTTTAACTATGCAACCAGAAGTGAAACCCGTTGAACAAACAAGAAACTACAGTGCCCCTAAGGAAAAATTGCAATTATTTTCTACCATAGATCACGATGAACTTTAGATCGTCTAAATCAAAAACATGCATGCTAGACCCTATACCTTCAAATCTACTAAAAGAGATGTTCCCAGAAATGATAGATCCTCTTCTTAGCATTCATATCTAAAGTTCTGGAAAAGTAGTCTCTACTCAATTATGTTCCTTCCTCCAAAGGAATGACATCAATGAAGATTTCCAGTCTGGATTTAGAGCACATCACAGTACAGAGACTGTTTTGATTAGAGTTACAAATTATCTGCTTATGGTGTCTGACCGAGGTTGATTGCCTTATTGGTGCTGCTAGACCTTAGTGCTGCATTTGACAGCATTGACCACAGCACGCTCCTACATAGACTCGAAAATTACGTCGGCATTAAGGGAATAGCTTTGAAATGGTTTAGATCTTATTTATCCAACCATTTTCAATATTTAAGCAATAAACAATGAGATGTCACGCACATGTCTTCACTATATAAAAAATATAGAGCTTTTTCAAAGTCTGCAGCTTTTGCCAGAGGGGAAATGGAATCCCCTGGTTAGGCCTAGTTCCCTTTCTGTCGGTCTCTCGACGTTGTGTCGAAGCCGACAGATGGGGTTCGCCCTTGAGAACCAATCGTCTTCTGACTATTTTGAAAAGGCCAATGAAATTGGCGAATGAAATTTGCATGCCGGGCTCCGCCCCCGAATATCCGGGTATAAAAGGGGAGCCGGCGTGCTCATTCATTCACCTTTTGTTCTTCGGAGCCTTCGCATCTGATGACATTCTTCGAATTGCCGAATTCTACAAAACGCGGTGCAGCGGAGATTCCCCTGGGCGTCCTGGCAGTTCCAGAGTTCTTTTTCTAAAAGAGCAATTTCCTCAGCGTGGCATGCCCGCTGATCTCTTGGGTGCAGTACACTCATCGCGGACGGGGACAGACACGGTGGTTGCCGCAGGTGTTCGGGGGTCCGACCGCTGTGGCAGCCTCGTGGATTCGTCCTGCCCGCACTGCGGGCGGATCGCTATTCAGACGTTGCGTCACGGTGGCTGTGTTCTGTCAAGATCCAGCCACCACCTCGTTTGCTTCCCGTTCTGTGACCGCAGCGGCTGCGGTCCTGCCGTCAGCAACGGCGAGCAGCGATGGTGATGTGGGGATTATCGTGAGCGTTAATCTGTCAGCCGGCCGGCTCGCGGAGCGCTCGTGCCCAGTCTTGTTTGTTTAGCAGTTCCCCAAGGATGGTCCTAAGCCATCTTATCTCTCAGCCACGTGCTCGGACACGAGCCGTGGAGATGAGGTGTCTCTTGCAACATCGGAGTGCGACCTGCTGGCATCAGACTCTGGCGATTCCCTGAAGCTCCCTCCCTCGGGAGGTCGAGCACAGGTGAGAGCAGACGTCAGGATGTCAGCCATGCTCGCTCGGACCGCCGTGAGTGTCGAATTGGGTGCACCGTAGCCCTGGCGCTCGCGGCTGGGTACTTCGCACATTGGGTCCGGGCGCGACTCCAAGCCGTGCCCGGTTCAAGTGCCGAGTTTTACCGAGCTGCATAAGGAGTTCAGTAAGACCTGGAGCGCCCCCTTCGGCACGCTTACGTCTAGCTGACTCTATCGCCCTCTCTTCCCTCGGGGCAGGGAGGCCGCTAGGGACTATGTCAATGCACCCTGGGTGGAGCATGCAGTCGCGGGTGTCCGCAGACGGCGGCCACCTGGGGAGCTTGACTTAGACTCACTGTCCAGGGCATGTAAGGTCTCGACATCTCTGGTGTTGAGGCTGGCAGTGCCGTGGGCCAAGCTGCCACCACTCTTACGCCATGGCCTTCATGCAGGCCAGGGCACTAAAGAGAGCCCCACGGGGTAAGACCGACCCAAGTAGTGCCGCCGCCGTCTGGCCCTCCGGGGACCACGGTGGCAGCGCAGGCTGGGTCGGACGATGTCCACATCAGTGGCCCGGAAAGACGTCTCGGACTCAATCTTGCGCAGGTGGGCGATGTCGAGAAAGGCCACTTTCCCGACTCCCCTCTCGCAAGGTCGGTTGATTGGTGGCGCTGTCAAGGACTGCTCTAGCAGCCTTTTGACAGTGTAGAAACAGACCGGCCTGCTGTGACTCGGCCGCCTTTCGGCTGTTCATGACAACTGACCGCATACTCTAATGTCCAGTCTCACTTGGCACTGTCGAGGGGCTGGCATGTCAGTAACGGGTCAGCCAGGAAAAAGAGCGGCTCTCCCTGGCGCAGAGTTCCCCTTTTTCCTGGTAGGGAACTCAACACTGTCTCCATGACGGCGTGCTCGCTCAAGGACGCACAGTCAGTGCTGAGCTTCTTGAACTTTCAGGCAGCTGCCAGCGGTCCCCTGAAATCAGTTTTAGAGGCTCCTGGGCATGGTGTCCTCGGGGGTGGCCTGTCCCCCTCGGGTTGACGCACATGGGACCGCTACAGCACTGACTACAGAGACGAGTTCCCTGGAGAGCGTGGTGCACTGGCAGTAGGCGTATCGTCATTACGCCTGCTGCCGTCGCATCCTAACCCCAGGCAGGTCTTGAGGCCGGTCGTGGTAACGACAGACGCCTCCCTACGGGGTGCGGTGTGCAACGGGCGCGCAGTGTCGGGTCGCTGGACGGGTCCCCGCCTGCGTTGGCATATCGCTGCCTGAAGTTGCTAGCTGTCCTGCTTGCACTGATGAGGCTCCGGCCTCTCGTGCAGAGCCAGCATACTGGCCCGGACAGCATGACCGGCGTATCGTACTAAACCCCAGGGTGGCATTCGCTCGCTGCAGTCATCGCAACTCGCCCAAACGCCTCCTCCCGTGGAGACAACAGGTGGCTAAGCCCCTGCATGTCACACGCCCACCGGGTGTCCTGAACCAGACAGCCAAGCGTTTCTCGTCAGTGGCACCTCGGGGGAAGTGACGACTCCACCCCTGGTGGAGACAGCAGGTGGCAAAGCCCCTACATGTCACATGCCCACCGGGTGTCCTGAACCAGACAGCCAAGCGCTCTCTCGTCAGTTGACACCTCGTGGGAAGTGACGACTGCACCCCTGCGGGCCGGCTTGGGTGTGGTTTGGGCGGGCACAGGGGGACCTGTTGCCTCCCTGAACACCACCCAGTACCGCTGGGCACTCCCTGGACGGGGCCCCCCCCCTCGACACGGAGGCCCTAGCGCACAGCTGGCCGCGGGACAAGCGGAAGTACGCCTTCCCCCCAGTGAGCCTCATTGCGCAGGTCCTGTGCAATGTCTGGGAAGGGAGTATCAAGTGCTGCTAGATGCGCCTTACGGGCCCAACTACACTTTGTCCTCGGAGCTACTACTCCTGACGACAGCTCCCCCTGGCCAAATCCCCTGGCGAAGGGCCCTACTCGCAGGGGATGGGCACGTTGTGGCAGTCGAACCAGACCTCTGGGCCTGGCTTCTGGATGGGACGAGGAGTTCCTGGATGATCTACCCCCCACAGTGGTGGAGACTATCACTCAGGCAAGGGCCATGCCCACAAGGCTGGATGCCTTTAAGTGGCGCCCCTTCTCGTCCTGGTGCTCTTCTCGAGGAGAAGACCCACAGTAAACGCCCCTTCCACATTGGAGCGTGGGTACACGCTGTTGCGGTTATCACGTACCAGTTGCTGGTGAGCCTCTGGGGCGGCATGACCTGATTATTAGGGTCCTCTAGGGCGCGAGGGGCTAAGACCTCGTCCGCGCCCCGTACCCTCTTGGGCCTTAAGGTTGGACCTTTGGGTCCCCTTTTTTCGGGCCCTGCGGAGAGCCCCCTTCCTCGTCCTGCGGGGGGGGGGGGGCTGTTGGCTCTCCTGCTGGGGCTCGAGGCCTTCCAGAGGGTGAGGCACCTGCAAGCATTCCGTGTCCACCGATTGCAAAAATTCAGGCCTGGTGACTCTCACGTGATCCTGAGACCCCGGCTGACTTACGTGCCCAAAGTTCCCGCCGCTCCCCCCGGGAAGTAGGTGATGAACTTGCAGGCGCTCCCACACCGGGAGAAAGACCCAACCTGTACGTGGGGTGTCCAGTAAGCGCATTGCACCTCTACTCGAACCACCCGGAGGGCTTCAAGGCCCTGAGCAGCTCTTTGTCTGTTATTGAGGTCAGCAACGGGAGTGCTGTCTCCGAGGAGAGTTGTCGCGCTGGATCGCACACGCCATTACTACGGCGTGCCGAACCTAGCCCGTGCCCATTTGAGTGACGGTACACTCCGCTTGGGGTGTGGCCTCCTCGTGGGCACCGGCTCAGTGCGCCTCTCTGGCAGACATCTGTAGAGTTGCGGGTTGGGCTACGCTATACCTCGCAGAGGCTTGTTACCTCCGTGGGGAACCGGCAGTTCGAGTCTTGCCAACAGGTGAGACCAGCGGTCGTAGGGCGTACGCCTGCGCATAGCGCCATTCCCCTTCTTAGGTGGATCAGTGCACTATGGGCTGCCTCCCATCTTTCCCCAAGGGTGAAGAATAGGCAGTCCGTCCATCCATCAATAAGCACTCAGGGCGGAGGCCTCGGCGGAGCAGCCCTGTCGCTTATGGCCGGGTATCAAGCTGATTTTTTTCCAGTGTAGCTCTAACCGACCTCAGTGCTCCAGACGTAGTAACCCCCCAGCAGGGTGGTTCCGTCTGAGATTCCGTCATGAGTTGGTTCCCCTCCTGGAACCCATGACCTCCCCCAGGTGGACATCCACCTTGCGGCATCCCGCACATACCTCCATGAGTTCTTCCCTACCGGTAAGACCATATTGATTCTCCACTGTTTTCCCCCCCGAGGGTGGGAACTGGTCTCCGTAGCGCACCTCCCCCTTGAGGGAATAGCGCTTACCCAGTGGTCCTACGGTACCGGATGGCTCTCGCCAATGGAGCCGTCTGAGATGGCCGAGGGCAGGGGCTACCCATCTTTGCTAAAGCTCTGGGACCCCCTGTCTACCTACTGGAAGGTTACAATTTCGCGAGAGCACTTACGTCTGACTCGCCTAGGCTGGTCAACGTCGCTTCGCTGGAGATTGTGACGCGGCTAGTGCCGTGGCGTTTTCAATAGGAACCCCATCTGTCGGCTTCGACACAACGTCGAGAGACCGACAGAAAGGGAACGTCTCGGTTACGTATGTAACCTCTGTTCCCTGATGGAGGGAACAAGACGTTGTGTCCTTCATGCCACGACAATAGCCGTCCGCTGCAGCGGTCGTGATATGCTCTCAGGCTCCTCAGCACAAAAGGTGAATGAATGAGCACGCCGGCTCCCCTTTTATACCCGGATATCCGGGGGCGGAGCCCGGCATGCAAATTTCATTCGCCAATTTCATTGGCCTTTTCAAAATAGTCAGAAGACGATTGGTTCTCAAGGGCGAACCCCATCTGTCGGCTTCGACACAACATCTTGTTCCCTCCATCAGGGAACAGAGGTTACATACGTAACCGAGACGTTTCCCTCTGAGGTTTTATTTTACTCCAATGGAGTTTTGTGTTCCTCACCACTGTTTGCATACTGTTTTGCTCTGTTTACCAGGCCGGGGGGGCTGCTAGAATTTTAAAGTTTTATTTAATTTACACTGCTTATAGGAATTTATAGTCTGTTTAATATTTTACCTGTGTTTCTCTCTCCTTATCTTGGGTGTGTTATTCTCGATGATGGCTGCTGTGCATGTGTGTCTGCATGTATGTCTGTGTGCGCGTTTGTGTGTGTGTCTGTGTTGGTGCGTGTTGTTGAGTTTTTTATGTCTGTCTTCTGTGTTTTCACCTTTTTTTTGTTTTTACTTGTATGACCTTATATGTTTTGCTTATAGTCAATATGTTTCTTGTACAGCTGCTTTGTAACAATGAAAATGGTAAAATATAAATAAATTTGACTTGACTTATGTATAAAAGATTAAAAATGATAACACCAGTACAAAAAGCAGCCCTGCCTGACCCTCATTCATTTGTCCAAACGATATAGTTTCCCATATGTCTAACTTCGATAGATGAGGAGAGACTGTTGGTTTGTTCCTTTACTCAGATCAAAGGCTTATGTCAGCAGAGGTGGAGGATGGGTGGTCCGAGCACTGTCATTCCTCCTCATCAGTGAGTGTGGATGTAAAACACACTGACAGACGGGAGAAGAACACATCTCACCACATCACAGTTCTGATTCACTCTGCCTCCAGTGCTGATCTGTCCCAAACATCTTACTCATAAGTGAAAATCATTTGTAGTGTGTGCGCGCCCGCGTGTTGGTACATGAGCATTCATGTATATTTTGAGGTCTCTGCATCTGAGCATGTGAATGCATATGTGCTGGGACATCACATCTTAATCAGTCCAGGACCTAAGACAAAACTCATTTCTTGCATGTTTCAAACTGTTTGTGTGGTATTGGGGTAATTTATTTATTATATGGTTTTAGATGTTTACAGTGGGAGAGTTGCTTTAACTCAAATCACCGTTCTGGAGCTGTATTTGTCAGAGGATGCATGCGTAGTATGTAGCATGCAGTCTGTATCTGCAGTTACTCGAGAAGCCTTTGGCCTAACGTTGACATGTTATGAGCTCTGACACCATGAAACGCAAGCATTAGCACTCGAAAGGTCACTGCGAACAGACCACTAACAAATATAAATACACTCATTCATTCATAAGGAGTTATTTGACACATGATGTGCAAGATGTGTGTGTGTTAGGATGGAATGTAGCCTAGGCATTGAAAATTTGAAGTGCATTGCTCAAGAGCTTTATTCAGGTAAAATGCATTCTATTTAAGGCTGTCAAATGATTAATCACATCCAGAATAAAAGTCTGTGTTTACATAATATATGTCTTTATATAAATCTCTTCTCCTTGCATTGAGTTACTGGTTATGGAGGATAATCTGCAACAGAGCATCGTGGATTAGTAGCTCTTGCTGTGTCCTATCCTTTGGTGACCCTGCAGGCACTTGTCTACCTCAAAATAGTCTCCACCAAACCAAGAAAACGCTTATACTGAACTATGTCCTCTATTATCATTTTCAAATACCTTTTGCACCTGGCAGGTTCCTTGACATTAACGAATGAATAAAAACACAAACGGTTTCTATTTTCAAAAGCATATTTACAGTAGCAACGGTACAAAATATCTTCGTTGATCATGATCTTTACTTGACATCACAGACAGCAAGCAACCTTTGAATCATTGTTACAAAATTGTTGATTTGTCAATATTAATTGCATTGAATCAATATCACTTTTGCACTCGCAAAATGTAAAAAAAAAGATATTTCAACAAATCACCATTATTGTGATTGTGTTTGCTTAAGTTGGCCTGTTGACTCTCGAGTTACAATGATACATTTTCTTTAGCTGTCCAACATATAAGTATATGTTGTGGCAAAGAGAACTAAGATCCAGTGGGATCAGAAAATGATAAATATTTATTCACAATGACATTCTTTAAATGACTTGTGAGTGTGATATATGTTATTAATATGTGAATGTGGAGTTATGACACAATTTAAAGAGAATAAAGCAGTGTTATGGACAACTAACAGATTAAATGAGTTTCACAAAACTGTTACATTTCTGAATCAGTTAGACATGAAGAATCAGTGTATGAATATCAACAATGGTGATAATCAACAATAGAAAGATTCATGCTGAAATGCATGCTGGGTAACACCATAGGGCAAAACTCATACATGACTCCCAGCATGCATTGCAGTTGATCTGAATTAGTTCGATGATTGTCACCATTGTTGAGATACATTTTTGGGTGAACTTCCCCTTTAATGTAGTAATTAACACCTGAAAGAACAAATTCCCAAATGGACCTATAATATTGAACAAGGAGTTCTTCTGAGTATTTGTCATGAGCAGCTGGATTTGTAGTGGTCCTCCGATTACACCTTTGACCATTTGTATGGTTGTCATTCACATAAACAGTTGTCATGATTCTGCCGCATCATGTCATGTTTCTCTTGGTTTAGTGGCAGGATCATGACAGAATCTCATGTTTTGTGTGGAGATAGGTATTTATGGCCCTTTTGGCCTTCCATACGCTCTCTCCGGTCTCGCCTCTGTTCCCATCCTCTCGTCTCCTCATTATTGATTCATGCCCTACACCTGTGAATTAATATGAAATAGAACCAGAAATTTTAGACTTAAAGGAATTAAACCATAGGGACAATTTGACATCATGTTGTTGACCCTTATAAAAGTACACAAACATGCACACGCACATACAGTACAAACTATATATTGCATGTCCTAACCATCACCCTACCCCTTAACCTAATAACATTTATAATAAACATAATAACAATAACCTAATAAACTTTACATTTCCTAATAACAATCTTTTGGTTTAATAATAGAACTGCTGTATGGCATTTCAGTTTTTTCATTTAATTTTAAACTGTTATAAGTGTTTTTTCATAAACATTTGAGTATTATTCTAAATGTAAACATTGTGTTGAAATTTATCAGCAACTTCTGTTGAAACTACAACAATAAGTGCAGTAAAATGATATTTTTAAATTGTGCTTGCTTAATCCGCAAACAGATGGATAATCAGTTTGAGAAAATGTCACAGGAACTCTATATATTTTAACCAATAGCATTTATTTGACAAGAGTAAGCTTACACTACACAACTCAATTCACAGCTTTACAGAAAATGCATGTTTCTAAGGTAGCAGACAAAACCTCTTATAAGAGAGAAAATACAGATAGCATAAACAACATTGTTTACAATTTTACCAAATTAATGTTTTTTATAAACCAATAATAACGCGATAATAGAGATATTTGTACCATATTTTTAATTCCTCAGTTTTGTATGATGATGGCAAGCTTACGTCATCTAGAGTCCTCGCAGAGATCATCTGAAGTCTTCATAAGAGTCTGGATGTAAACTGGAGCTGGTGTAATGTCTAGTTTCCTCAGGATGTAACCGGTTCTACTCGTAACTCCATAACAGTACATATTCTTAGAAAATACTCTTAAGAGCTAAGATCCATCGTTAACGGGAAACCCAGCCCTGTACGATGCAATATCAAATAAAATCGGCTGTATATTACCCTCCCAAGTCCAACACAGTAGTCCATGAATTCTGCTGTATATTACCCTCCCAGTCCGACTCACTATCAAACTAATTCTGCTGTATGTTAACCATCCTGTACAATGCAATACAAAACAAATTCGGCGATATATAATACCCTCCCCGTCTGATGCACCATTACATGAACTCTGCTGTATTTTATCCATCCTGTACGATGCAATATCAAATAGGGATGCAGCGATTTCACTATTAACCGCGCTTAAAAACCTAAGGGTTAATTAATCTGAAAGGCCAAGTTACACCACGTGTTTATGTTGCACGGAACTGTTGCAACCTGTAAAAAATGAAAACAACATTACACGAGCGGTGCATCAGCTTAAACAGAATTTTCAACTACAAACTGCGCACTCGGCTGCGGTACATTACACTTACAATAGATAATGGATGCCTCAGCGGCACGTATGTAGCACGTTTGTACGCATTTTTTACCTTTTACAGATCTGTGATGTTTTAGAGATCACAAATAACAGATATAAACTCACCTAAAGGATTATTAGGAACACCATACTAATACTGTGTTTGACCTCCTTTCGCCTTCAGAACTGCCTTAATTCTACGTGGCATTGATTCAACAAGGTGCTGAAAGCATTCTTTAGAAATGTTGGCCCATATTGATAGGATAGCATCTTGCAGTTGATGGAGATTTGTTCCACCACATCCCAAAGATGCTCCCGTTCCACCACATCCCAAAGATGCTCTATTGGGTTGAGATCTGGTGACTGTGGGGGCCATTTTAGTACAGTGAACTCATTGTCATGTTCAAGAAACCAATTTGAAATGATTCAAGCTTTGTAACATGGTGTCATGATTCTGCCTTCTCTTGTCTTGATTTTCTGGTCTAGGGGCAGAATCATGACAGACCCACGTATTTATGTGGAGAGAAACTTATTATTATTGTCAATCAGGACAATATGGTGGTCATAAAGGGATGGACATGGTCAGAAACAATGCTTAGGTAGGCTGTGGCATTTAAACAATGAGGGGCCTAAAGTATGCCAAGAAAACATCCCCCACACCCTTAAACAACCGCCACCACCAGCCTGCACAGTGGTAAAAAGGCATGATGGATCCATGTTCTCATTCTGTTTACGCCAAATTCTGACTCTACCATCTGAATGTCTCAACAGAAATCGAGACTCCTCAGACCAGGCATCATTTTTCCAGTCTTCAACTGTCCAATTTTGTTGAGCTCGTGCAAATTGTAGTCTCTTTTTCCTATTTGTAGTGGAGAATGTTGGTACCCGATGGGGTCTTCTGCTGTTGTAGCCCATCCGCCTCAAGGTTGTGAGTGTTGTGGCTTTACAAATGCTTTAATGCTTTCATACCTCGGTTGTAACGAGTGGATATTTCAGTCAAAGTTGCTCTTCTATCAGCTTGAATCAGTCAGCCCATTCTCCTCTGACCTCTAGCATCAACAAGGCATTTTCGCCCACAGGACTGCCGCATACTGGATGTTTTTCCCTTTTCACACCGTTCTTTGTATAGTCCATCACGTGCACTACGCTCTCAGGTGTCAGGTCAGTTGGTAATACCTAGAATTTCAAAATCAAGTGCAGGCGGCAGATCATTTTCCTATCTAGTGCCTAAACTTTGGAACAGTCTTCCCTGCACTGTCCGGGAGGCAGACACACTCTGTCAGTTTAAATCTAGACTAAAGACGCATCTTTTTACTCTTACATACACTAGACTATCATAATATATATATTTCAAAGATCTAGGCTGCACTAGTTAGATCAACCGGAACCAGGGACACTTCCAATAACAACTGATGCATTTGTTGCATCAAAGAGTGCAGAACAGTACTCTACTCTCAGCCAGTCTTGTCCCATTGTTCCAAGGTTACCAGAGCGGGCAGGACGCAGTCCAAGGTTACCGGAGCGGGCAGGGCGCAATCCATTCCCAGACCTGACAAATGCTGGACGAAGGACGTGGCGACTCTACAAAACTTCAGTCGCTATTAGATTTTAAATCTAACTTTGTTTTTTATTTTGCCTTGTTGTGCAAGCACTGTCGAGCTTGTGCAGAGGCTGCAGTTTTTGCCAGCGGGGAACTGGAATCCCCTGGTTAGGCCTGGTCTCCCTCTGAGGTTTTTTTTCTCCTCCAATGGAGTTTTGGGTTCCTCGCCACCGTTTGCATACTGTTTTGCACTGTTTGCCTGGCCGGGGGGGGCTGCTAGAATTTGATAGTCTTATTTAATTAACACTGCATATAGGAATTTATTGTGTGTCTGATATTTGACCTGTGTTTTGACTTCCATAACCTTTTATGTTTTACTTATAGTCAATGTTTTCTTGTACAGCTGCTTTGTAACAATGAAAATTGTAAAAAGCGCTATATAAATAAAATAAAGCTGACTTTGTAAACCCTAGTGTAATAAAGTTCGTAGACGGGAAGGAAGGGAGGCGGGAACCGGCGAACATTCAAACAATAAAACTTTAATTAAACTATAAACACGGAAGTAGCCGGCAGCCACCTCACAGTAGACTGCCGGCCATAAAACATACACACAAACTAAACATATGTCCGGGCCCGGTCCTCTCTCGTCAACAGTCCTGCCGGTCGTCCTTTTAAGCTCCCGGTCTCCTCTGTGAGAGATGCGGGACCGGTGCGCGCACAGCTGATTGCACTTATCACTCACGCCACCGGTCCCACATTTCACGGCTCTAGTCCCGCCTTCCTCACCACATACCCCCATCACCCCTTACACCCCCGGGGAGCCAGTCTCGGAGTCGGCAGCGCCTGGGGGCATGCACCGGCAAGACGAAAGAACTGAGACGGGAGCCCCCGGAGCAACAGGGACGAGAGAGGGGAGAGAGGAAAAGAAAAAAAATTAGTCCGGTTCCCCGACACGCTGTCGCTCGGTCCTCAGCCAGCAGAGAAACTCTTCCTCGCGGTGCCATGCGATGGTACTGGACGCTCGGTGGGCGGCTCGATCCTCCTCCGCCCCCTGGCGGCCGGTGATGGCCCTCCAGCTGAGGGCAGCTGGTCCTCCGTTCCCTGCTCCTCCCCATCATGGCGGCGGGCAGCAGGCTTGGCCCACGGCGAACGGTCCTTGGCTCCCTCCTGGACGGCAGCCACCCCACCTCGACCCAGGAGCACGGCAGCAAAGTCCTCGTCCCATCCGACTTCTCGATCCAGCACCACCGCCTCGGGCAGCCGAACTCCTCAGCACCGCGATCACCCTCAGCAGCGAGGGCTCTTTGACAGCATGTCCCTCCTTCCTCCGGGGTTTCGGCACCAGTGTAATAAAGTTCGTTAGAAGGGAAGGAAGGAGGCGGGAACCTGTGAACATTCAAACAATAAAACTTTAATTAAACAAACTATAAACACGGAAGTAGCCGGCAGCCACATCACGGTAGACTGCCGGCCATAAAACATACACAAAAACTAAACATATGTCCGGGCCCAGTCCTCTCTCGTCAACAGTCCTGCCGGTCGTCCTTTTAAGCTCCCAGTCTCCTCCGTGAGAGATGCAGGACCGGTGCGCGCACAGCTGATTGCACTTATCACTCACGCCACCGGCCCCGAGTCACGGCTCTCGTCCCGCCTTCCTCACCACACCTAGAAATGGTTGTATGTGAAAATCCCAGTCATGTCATCTGGCTGTTCTGCGTGTCTGAGTGAATTAAGTGCACAGTTTAACAACGACACAGTAATGGTGGAGGATTGATCTGTGTATGCACTGTATGGCACACATGAACCTCATCTCCAGAGTTGCGTTTATTTTAATAGCGATTTACTGTTTGAGTGAAGCTATCGGTAAATACACAAATATCTTCTAGAAGACCCCTCAAAATAAGTCCCGTTAAATTGAACACTCGGACAAAACAATACTGTAGTGTACTATAGTATTTGCTATTGAAAATTGTAGTTCCCTTTTAGTAAATTGATAAACACTGTATACTATAGTAAAGTTCAAAAACACTATAGTATCTAAGAATTTTACTGCAGTCTACTAAAGTAAATACTATAGTATACTACGGTAATTTATGTGGACAAATATACCAAAAAAGGAAAAACATAGAACTTAGAAAACTTTAAAGGTAACATTAAAGGGGTGGTGCACCGGTGTGTCATGCATTCTGACTTTATAATTTTAAACGTGCTGTCTTCTCATGCTTAACATGGTCAACTTATTTTCAATATGTAGCAACAAACAATGAGGTGTCATGCAAATTGCAAGTCCAGTACGGTGTACCACAGGGCTCAGTAGGGCCTTTACTCTTCACATTATACATGCTACCTCTAGGAGATATAATAAAGCGACACATGCTGATGATACACAACTTTGTTTCCTCGAAGCCTCACGAAACACAGCAATTCCATCGAATAACGGAATGCATAGTCTATATAAAAACTGGATGAGTAACTATTTCACTTAACTCGGACAAAAAATAAGTGTTACTTATTGGACCGAAAACCGCCATACGTAACAACCAAGAATACTGCTTATCTATTGACGGATATTCCATAAAGCCCTCGTCATCAGCAAAGAATCTTGCCGTTTTATGTGATAGTACTCTGTCATTTGAGAACCATGCCGCCAATACCTGCAAAATTGTGTTTTTCCATCCTAACATATAACTAAACTACATCATATGCTGTCACCATCAGATGCATAGAAATTAATTAATGCATTCATGACATCAAGACTAGATACTAAGATTAAGTCGTTGTCCTGCAGGCTTATTACAACTGGAACAGTCTTCCCCGCACTGTCCAGGAGGCAGACACACTCTGTCAGTTTAAATCTAGACCAAAGACGCATCTTTTTACTCTTGCATACACTACACTACCATAATATAAATATTCCAAAGGTTTAGGCTGCACTAGTAAGATCAACCGGAACCAGGAACACCAATAACAACTGATGCATTTGTTGCATCAAAGAGTGCAGAACAGTACTCTTCTCTCAGCCAGTCTTGTCTCGTTGTTCCAAGGTTACCAGAGCGGGCAGGACGCAGTTCATGCCCAGACCTGTCCAAAGCTGTGATGATAGAGCTGGATAAAGAAAGACGTGGTAACTTGACACTTCTTCACTACAAAATTTCAGCTGCTATTAGATTTAGAACAACTGTGTTCAGATCCGATGTAAGAAAGAGTAGTCAGACTCTTTTTTAGTTTTAGTGATGTTGAATGTTCTTTGTTTGTTTTCTATATATTTCCCGTTTGAAAAAAATATTTTTGTCCTTCCTGTCTCGAGTTCTCTAGCTCACTGGGCAGAGTCATGACATTGCCACGTCTTTCGGGTTTTGTTTTGTTATGTGTGGAGACACGTGGCTTTGGCTGTTACTTGGCGCAATGTGTCTTCCTGTTATGTCTCTCAGCCCTGCCCTCCTGTCTCCCGTAATCTTCTAGTTAGGGTTTCATTCCCATCACCTGCTCTGTGTTTCACCCTCGTTAGGGTTAATTCCCATCAACTGCTCTGTTATTCACTCTCGTTAGGTTTTCATTCTTATCACCTGTCACCACTCTCCCCATGTAATCACTCCTCGTTAGTGTCTCCCTTTATATAGCCCCAGTTTCCCTCTGTTCGGTGCATTGCCTAACATGCATGGCGGCGGCGGCTGCGGCTGCTGCGGCTGCTGCGGCTGCGGCTGCGGCTGCTGCTGCTGCTGCTGCTGCTGCTGCATTTCAGGTTGTGAACTTATTATTTGGATTCTTGTTTTGTTTAGTCCCCCTCGTGGGAAGTGTTTGTTTGCTAGTGTTTGTTCATGTTTTCCCCATTTTGGGTTTTTCATTAACCCTTCGTCTGCCTGCATCTGGGTTCTCTCCAAGCCATTTCGTGACAATTTTAATGTTCCGTAGAGAATCATAACAGCAATAACATGATTCATAAACGCTTCTCATCTTGTTTTGTAGTGTGTAGCGTTCATATATTCTAATATCTGAAAGTCATATCAAGTTGACAACATCAAGGGCAATAATCAGCATAAATGATTTTGTTTTAATCTTGTTGTCCTATGGAATGAGTATTTGTATTATGCTGCTGTGATCCACATAATTTTTGAGACACCTCTGGTGCTGCTTTGTTTCTGTTCAAATTAAACGGGTTATCAGGGTAAAACTATGTTTTCAACATTTTAATTATTTATATTTAATAATTTATTTTATCTACATACATTTTAAAGTAAATTCCACTAAGTGTTTGTTATATGTGACTTATATATGTGACAGTGTCCAGTCAAAATGTGTAAATTAATTAGTGTATAATAATCGCCCTAATCGTGCAACCGTGGTTATTCCTCTGACTATAACAGTACTGACACAATCTTTAGTTGTTGCATCCCTACTGTCAAACGAATTCTGCCGTATATTACTCTCCCAGTCCAGAGCACTATCGAACGAATTCCGCTGTACTTCAACCATATTGTACGATGCAATATCTAACGAATTCTGCTGCATATTACCCTCCCAGTCTGACACACTATCAAAAGAATTCTGCTGTACTTCAACCATCTTGTACGATACAATATCTAACGAATTCTGCTGTATATTACCCTCCTTGTCCAACACACTACTAACTGAAGTGTGCAGGTTTACCATGCCTGACACACTACCAACTGAGGTCTGCTGTATTATAACCTCCCCATCATTATTGAGATCAGACCCAGCATCCACTGAATCCACAATGACATTATTCGGGAGTCTGGAGGCCGTCTGCGGGATCTTCCTGCTAAAATAAACAGCATGATTTGCTGAAAAGTGGAAAGTGGTTTATTGTATAAATATATGCTATTGCCACATATTGACTTTCAAACTCTCGGAATTCAGAATAAACCAACAACAGAAAACAAAGACAGAAATGTTTTATAAACATGTCAGTACCTGAAACCATTTGTGGTCAAGGATCTTTTCAAGATCAATATGATCATCTGGATCCTCTTGCAGACAGGCTTCGATCAAGTTGCAGCATTCTGTTCAGAAAGATAGAAGAGAAGATTATTACCTGAAACTACGATTTTATGGTCGGCTGGAGGTGAAGGGAGTGGCTGTATCCGGGTCAAGGCTGACTGCGAGTCGGGACGCTGTAGGTGGTGGAGTGGAGGGCGCAGCGATGCCCATAACCCCGATCTGCAGGACGCGGCCCTCAGGAATCGAGTCCAAGGGAGCCGTGGAGTTGAGATGGGCTGAGACCCTGGGCGAATCCCGATTGCAAACCCAGCTGACCAGATCCGTGAAGCCCAGAGGTCTCAGCCTCCTCATCTCCGACTGGGAGAGTGGTTCTACGAGGCAGTGGTTGAATATCACCTTCAACTCCTCCTCTGAGAAGCAGCCTCGCTTGGCTGTCTCTAAGAAGTGGTCGACGAAGTCCCAAAATAGGAGTCTCCCTAGCGGAGGCCAAAGAGGAGGTGAGCCTCCTTTACACGGTGTCCCGTGTCCATGCTGCCTGCTGGGTTCGGTTATGGCTCGTTCGTTCTGTCGTGATCTGGGGTGGAAGAACCCAAGTGCAGGCAGAGAGAATGAAAGGGTTAAACAATAACTTTAATATATATATATAATCACAATAACACAAACACACACGATGGGGGAAAACACTAACCAACTAAATACAAAAACTGAAAACAAATAACCAATTAACCAATGGTTGATGTCATGGTGTATTGTACAGAAGCTGCTCTTTGTAAATAATTTTTATCTGTTCTGGGAGCGGCCTAGGCTCTTCCGCCCCGACGGCCTGCACCCCAGCAGCATCGGAGCGGCTCTCCTGTCAGACAACATCTCGAAGGCGCTACGCACCGGTTGACTATGTCTCCCACAGGTAAGTCCCCCTCAGGTAAGTAAAAACTTTAACCATAGTATGTGCGCCTCAACTGCTATAAATGTTACTGCTTCCAAATATATAGAGACTATATGTTTCCCTTGAATAATACCACAAAGTAAAAATTTTGGCAAAAGTGAGCGAAAAAATCTGATCGTGATTAAACCTGAAGACAATGTAGTAAACAACCAAAACCAATTTATAAAGTTCGGCCTACTTAATATTAGATCACTAAATTCAAAGGCAGTAATTGTAAATGAAATGATCACGGACAACAGTTTTGATATACTCTGTCTTACCGAGACCTGGCTTAAACCAAATGAATATTTCGGCCTAAATGAGTGTACCCCACCAAGTTACTGTTATATGCATGAGCCACGTCCGGTTGGTCAGGGTGGCGGCGTCGATACAATATTTAGAAACGTTCTTACTGTAACTCAGAGAACCGAGCATAAATTTAAATCATTTGAAGTGCTTGCGTTGAACATAATTATTCCTTACAGAAGTAAAAAACCTTTGCTTTCTTTTACATTGGCTACGGTGTATAGACCCCCGGGTCCCTATACTGATTTTCTGAAAGAGTTTGCGGACTTCCTATCGGACCTATTGGTTAACGTTGATAAAATACTAATTGTCGGAGATTTTAATATCCACGTAGATAGCGCTACCGATGCATTAGCACTGGCGTTTACAGAACTACTACAATCTTTTGGGGTAATACAACACATTAAAGGACCCACCCATCGATTTAATCATACGCTAGACCTGATTATATCTCACGGAGCCGATCTAACCAATATAGATATTATGCTTCAAAGCGACGATGTCACCGATCACTATCTTATAACGGGTACTTTGCGCACGCCAGGAATCAGCCCTTTAACTCGTTATCGACAGGGTAGAACAATCACCTCCGCTGCTAAAGATAGCTTCGCAAAGAGCTTGCCAGATCTGACTCCTTTAATAACCATACCAATAAATAAAGAATTGCTCGATGTCATGACCAGGAAATTGGGTACTATTTTCTCTAATACATTAGAAGCTGTTGTACCTACGAAGTCAAAAAAGATTAATGAGAAAAATATCGCACCATGGTACAATAGCACCACTCGCGCCCTTAAAAGAGAAACTCGCAAACTAGAGCGCAAATGGAAAAAATCTCAATTAGAAGTCTTTAAAATGGGTTGGAAAGAGAGTGCAAATTGTTATAAAAAGGCACTAAAAGCAGCAAAGGCTGAGCACCTTTGTAACCTCATAGAAACCAACAAAAACAATCCAAGGTTTCTATTTAGCACAGTCGCTAAATTAACAAATAAACAGACACCACCTGACCTGGCTATTCCGCCGCACCTCGGTAGCAATGAATTCATGAAATTCTTTACAGAGAAAATCAAAAACATTCGTGACAAAATTGTAAAAACTCAACCTCCAAATCTGTCCTATGAATTAGCACCAACCATCGCTCCAAAACAAAGGCTCCAGCGTTTTACACCTATAAAACAGGAAGATTTAATTAAACTTATTGCAACTTCTAAACCTACAACTTACTTATTACACCCTTACACACATTACACTTATTAGACCCCATACCAACTAAACTATTAAAAGAGCTACTACCTGTTGCAATTGAGCCCATTTATAACATTATCAACTCATCAATTAATCTAGGCCATGTCCCAGGACCCTTTAAAATGGCCGTCATTAAGCCTCTAATCAAGAAACCAAACTTAGATCCAAATGAACTTGGAAACTATAGACCGATTTCAAATATCCCATACCTGTCTGAAATACTAGAAAAAGTAGTGTGCACTCAGTTGTGCTCTTTCTTACAAAATAACAACATGCACGAAAAATTTCAGTCAGGCTTTAGATCGCATCATAGCACAGAAACTGCGCTCGTTAAAATTACAAACGACCTGCTTATAGCATCAGATAAAGGTAACATCTCACTCTTGGTCCTGCTTGACCTTAGTGCTGCGTTCGATACCGTAGACCATAACATACTTCTAGATCGCTTACACAATTATACCGGTATTGAGGGACAGGCACTACAGTGGTTTAGATCTTACTTGTCAGAAAGACATCAATTTGTCCATTTAAATGGGGAATCATCCAATCTAACGCAAGTAAATTATGGATTACCTCAGGGATCGGTTCTGGGACCCGTGCTGTTCTCCATATACATGCTTCCCCTCGGAAACATTATTAAAAAACATGGAATCAGCTTCCACTGCTATGCAGATGATACTCAGCTATATATCTCATCAAAACCAGATGATTCCTCCCAGCTATCCAAATTGGCAGAGTGCATTAAAGATATACAACATTGGATGACCTGTAATTTCCTTCGTTTAAATTCTAATAAAACAGAAATATTACTTATCGGACCAAAGACACGCAAACCGAATATTTCCGATTATAAACTGAAGGATGTACCGTTACTCCAACAAATACAGTAAAAGATCTAGGCGTTATATTAGACAGCAACCTGTCATTTCGAAATCACATCTCAAATGTCACAAAAACAGCCTTTTTCCACCTAAGAAATGTTGCCAAGTTACAAAATATTCTGTGTGTTGCTGACGCGGAGAAGCTTATTCATGCATTTATGACCTCAAGACTTGACTACTGTAATGCTCTACTTAGTGGTTGTCCTGCATCATCAATAAACAAACTACAGTTAGTTCAGAACGCAGCTGCCAGAGTTCTAACCAGGTCCAGAAAATACGATCACATAACCCCAATTTTATCAACCCTTCACTGGCTACCCATTAAGTATCGTATTGACTTTAAAGTTATTTTAATCACTTATAAAGCCTTAAAGGGTTTAGCCCCTACCTACCTAACAGAGCTTCTATCACACTACAACCCATCACGCTCTCTAAGATCTCAAAATGCAGGACTTTTGATAATACCTAGAATATCTAAATCCACCAAAGGGGGCCGAGCTTTCTCATACGTAGCACCTAAACTCTGGAATAGCCTTCCTGACACTATTCGAGGATCAGACACACTCGCCCAATTTAAATCTAGATTAAAGACACATCTTTTCAGCCAAGCATTCACTTAAAGCAAATATGCTAAATAAACCACCAGGAGATGCTGACATTAGATATTATTTACTAGAATAATTGGATTTATTATATAACACACCATGTAGTGTGTTTTACCCTTTCTTGGGTTTTTCGTTTTTTCCCTGGACAGCTGCTTTGTAACAATGCAAATTGTGAAAAGCGCTATATAAATAAAATTGAATTGAATTGAATACTTCCCACAAGGGGGGCAAAAACAACCAACTAGGAATAATAAACAAAGAACTTGGACTATACATACAAAATGACTGGAACATGTTTTGACCGAAGATAAATCATGCAATGTTCTCTGTCATGGTGCCTCCTTTGTTTACCATGAAACTCCTGACGTCCATACAGGGAGAGGGGCACTTCAGGACCATGATATATTTTTCTGGATAGTCCTCCCAGTCCAGAAACTGGACGATTGCTCGAACACGTTCTCCCGCACAGGCAAGTATTTGAAGAGCGCCCTCTCGTGGAAGAGGCTCAGGATAATCTGGCTAGAAGAAAGACAATTGTTTTTTATGAGTAGATGAAGGTGGTTTAACAAACAGGGATTTAGCTCCATCTCAAACAAACTATGCAGATTTTTTCAATTGAATAATAACACACGCTACTTACAATGTTGAAATAATCCTTCTTCACAGCCTTGGTCTTTCTGACAATTTTCACTGCCACCTGATCAACAAAACAAAGAAATGGATTTGTGTAAGCATGCATCCTGAACAGAACTGTGCTATAATACATTTACAACAGTAAAGAGCAAGTTTGGGTCAGGTTTCAATAGATCAAGCATTGAAGTCTTGGACACTTCATACATTAAGGTTTGCAAAAGAAGACGAGCACAAGACAGAAAAAAGGTGAAAAATATCAAACCTTCAATCCATCCCGCAGACACGTCCCTTCATGGACGGTTCCAAAACCACCTTCACCAATCTTTCTGCAGATCTCATACCACCGCCCATTAATTTTTATTGTAAGAGAAATGCAGCAGACATGAATCACCAAACATTAGCAATACTTGACCTGAGACCAGTCTCAGCCTCCCCGGGAAAGTCTATGTCAGAGTACTGGAAAGGAGAATACGGCCGATAGTAGAACCTCGGATTCAGGAGGAACCGTGTGGATTTCGTCCGGGCCGTGGAACGCTGGACCAGCTCTGCACCCTCTACAGGGTGCTGGAAGGTTCATGTGAGTCTGCCCAACCAATCCACATGTGTTTTGTGGATTTGGAGAAGGCATTCGACTGTGTCCCTCGCGGCGTCCTGTGGAGGGTGCTTCGGGAGTATGGGGTCCGGGCTTTCAAGTCCGTGTATGACCGAAGCAGGAGCTTGGTTCGCATTGCCGGCAGTAAGTCGGACTTATTCCCAGTGCATGTCGGACTCCGGCAGGGCTGCCTTTTGTCGCCAGTTCTGTTCGTAATTTTTTTGGACAGAATTTCTAGACGCAGCCAGGGGCCGGAGGGTGTCAGGTTTGGGGACCACACAATCTCGTCTCTGCTCTTTGCGGATGATGTTGTCGTGTTGGCCCCTTCAAACCAGGACCTTCAGCATGCACTGGGACGGTTTACAGCCGAGTGTGAAGCGACTGGAACGAAAATCAGTACCTCCAAATCCGAGGCCATGGTCCTCAGTCGGAAAAGGGTGGCTTGCCCACTTCAGGTTGGTGGAGAGTTCCTGCCTCAAGTGGAGGAGTTTAAGTATCTTGGGGTCTTGTTCATGAGTGAGGGAAGGATGGAACGGGAGATTGTCAGACGGATCGGTGCAGCTTCTGCAGTAATGCGGTCGATGTACCGGTCTGTCGTGGTGAAGAAAGAGCTGAGCCGCAAGGCGAAGCTCTCGATTTACCGGTCAATCTACGTTCCTACTCTCACCTATGGTCATGAGCTTTGGGTCATGACCGAAAGGACAAGATCCCGGATACAGGCGGCCGAAATGAGCTTCAAGGCCTTTCCCAGATCCCAACATGAATGGTGCTCCATCAGTGGCTATTGCTTTTAGCTTTGATAGCTGCAGATCTGCTTTCTCAACAACAGACATCAGTGTCTCTTTCAGGTCAATGCCACGGGTTCTGTCTTTTAGTGGCACAATGTCAAGCAGCTCTTCCTTAATTGTGCAGTCTTCTGACACAAATCGTACAAATATTGCCAACTGTGGCTTATCTTGAACATCGCAAGACTCATCCAAAGCAATGCTGAAATACCGGCACTTCTGAAGATCTGAATATAAATGTGTTTCAACTGAGTCGTTAACGTCCGATATTCTCTCTTCAACTGTGTGCCGTGACAGCTGAAGGTCCTTTACTGAACGTTTAAAATTTTCATTTTCGGGACATAGAATAGCAAGAACATCATTAAGGCACTTTTTAAGAAACTCTCCTTCCCGATATGGTTTTTTTGCACGAGCAATGTTCCATGCCAGCTGATATGACGCTAATGTCACTGTCTCTGAATGCTTAGTAAATTTCTGAAAAAGCTGACTTTGCTTCTCTGACTGACGTTTCAAAGTGTTTACCTTGTGCTTGCGAAGTTCACTGCCTTTGGGAAATTCCCGGGCCACCGTAGAATGGAGTGATGTGAAATGGCGCTAAAGATTTGAAGCCTTAATGCGACAACGACGTCTGGCATATCAAGCAGAATGGTTTTCCATTTCGTTCAACAAAAAAATTTAAATCCTCCCATTCAGATAAAAAGTTCTGTGCTCATCTTCATATTTGCGCTTAGCTGTATGCTTCTTTGATTCTGCCATGATAATTCCTACTAACGTACTTCACTTAACAGACAGCGGCGGCTCCTGTCAGTCAAAAATAGGCTAGCCACGTTAAATTGCGCGAGAGTTGAGGTTCTGTTAATTATTACAAAAAATTATACGAATAATATATTATTTAAAAAAAGTACAATTACATTCAGAAAATACATTTAAATTAATTCCTATTTATTTTTAAATAAAATTCAAAAAAAGTTGAATGAATTGTGAAATTCAGTTGGGCCAGATTTCCAAGAAGGTTAGGGCCATTCATTTTAGCGGTGAAGCAGCTAGTAATGACTCATTTTAAATCAAGATGTCTTATTGCAAAAGAGCTCTTCTCGTAGCCTACAAACACAGTTTCACCAAGGCACAGCAGCCCCTCAGCACATAAGAAAAAAAGAGAAAAACCACGAACTTACCAATTACGAAACTTTGATGTGAAACAGTCAAAAGTTCCTCTGCAATTCAAACCTTTTCAGTACAAGTTACGAAGGAAGAGAACAGCATTGACAGTTTTCAGCTCGTCCTCCTCTGATTGCGGTGTTGTGACTGAAATAGTGCGTGCAGGAGCACACACGCATTCAAATAAAAATGATTGATATATCATTTTACAAAACGGTTTTGCGCATGCAGCTTCTGCGCACACAATTTCGAATTTACGTGTGAATGTGCGTTTTTGACGGGACCATGGGCTGGCCCAATTGAATAGTACTGGCCTACACAGAACATGTGGAGACTGAACCGAGCCGCAAAAAAGCAGTCAAAGAGCTGCAGGTTCGCCACCCCTGAGCTAGAGGAAGTGTCTAGGGTGAGGGATGTCTGGGCATCTCTGCTTAGACTGCTGCCCCCGCAACCCGGCCCCGGATAAGCGGAAGAAAATGGATGGATGGATGGACCTAAGAATATTTGTTTAACTTGTAAAATATAGTGTTGTTACACAGAATCGTGTGTCACTTTAGAGGCAATAAATACGGAATGAGTGAAAGCAGCAACAATGATTACCTTTTTGAGTCTCAACCAGAAAACAAAGCCCATGCAAACAACTGCTCCTCTGGTCTTATAAAGCACCTGGGAATCTAATGATGTGCACAACTCCTCCCCTAAGGAAATGCTCTTAATGGGGAAATGCTCTTAAAGGGGCCCTGCCACTTTTCCCCTGCTACATATGGTTACTGAGGGAAGTCCAGTAATCTCCGGTGAGCGCAACCGTGTTTGTCTGTCTTAACGCCTCTTCGACTTTAGCTTTCTCCTCTTTGTAGGAGTCGTGAATCCTGCTTGTAACAGTGGCTCTCGAAGGTAGTTTATATGTATTATTGTTAGATGCGATGCGAATAATTTCAAGTAGACCCTCGTCCTCCACTACATTAACTGGCCTACATGCTGTAGCCACCCATTTAGCTATAGATGTGGTGAGTCTATTGCTTGAGGAGTTGTCCTTCTGTCTCCGTTGAAAACAATCAAGTGTTGTCTGACTTTGGCGAGTGGGTGGAGAGCTCTCTGCATCAGTTGTATGCTTCGCCATCAAGTGATATTTTAAACTCGACGTGCTGCGGTGATAACTTAATTCACATCGACAACAGATGCAGATAACTTTTGTCTTGTCGACAGAACCGTCAGACATCGTTTTATAAATTAATTTCCTGTTCAGAAGACCTTTTTCCTTCTCCATTTCTGTTTGATGCTGCATGTCCATTCCCCAAACTACGGGAAAGTCCAAGGGTCAAACTGAAAATGCGCGATGCCTTAATTGCGCGTTAAAAAAATAGTGCCGTTAAAATGAATTTGCGTTAATGCGTTATTAACGCGGCCATTTTGACAGCCCTAATTAAAAGAGACATGAAATTGACACAAAACACCAAACAATAGCGATACTTCATCCCAAACTATTTTAACAATATTTGTCTAACATATGAGCAGAAGTGTATGTTGTGTTATGGTGGGATTACGGGAAGTAAACTCACCATGAATGACCACGCTGGGCTCCTCCATTTCCTCCTCAGCCACACTGACTGATGCTGGTTGACATAAAACGCCAAACATTTGCGATTCTTTATCCAAAACCATTTCAACAATATTTGTCTAGCAAATGAGCAGTTTTGTTATGTTGGGATTATGGATGTAAACTCACCCTGAATGACCACGTTGGGCTCCTCCTCCATCTCCTCCTCAGCCAATCTGACTGAGGCTGTTTGGATTTCCTCATCCCAATCCAACTGTTCCTCACAGTCCGACACGATAGCGACTGTGGCATCGTCAATCGAGTCCGCACCTCCACAAGGGACTGAGCGCTGAGGATCTCCAGGTCCTGGTTTTCCTGAAACTCTTTAGTGACAAACACACAAGATCAATCAAAGTATATTCATGAAATAATCGACACCTAACGTTTGATTCAAATTGAACTAATTTTTTTTTCAAATAATATGTTTTGATGCGTTTACTATTCTAAACACACAGGGAAATATTTATAAGTGAGCTGACCCTAAATATCTGACCGGAAGTGTAACTACATAAAGTGATGATATTACTCACCGTCGCTGTTTCTGTCAGGTGCCACATCCATTCCTTCAGTAGCTGGAACCTGACCTTCACTGAGACCTTTCTCTTGTCTCCAAAACCTCTTTATCTTTTTTCCTCCTTTGTGTTTACAGTAAGCGGTCGATGATGTAGCTGTGCGTTGTTGGTACACACTGCTCCGATCGTCGACGCTGTCAGATTTATCGCATTTGCCAGATTCTTGATCCATTTCTCGGTTAGTCGACTGCTATAAGTGAACTTTATGCAAACCGCAAATGACCGTTAAGTGCACCGTAGTCAACTGTCAGTGAAAGTATCAGAAACCACACTGAGCAAAGTTACTGGTTTCAGCCTTTATATGAGCCACAATAACATCTGCAGACGGGAAGCGATCATTGTTACGTCATTTTAAGAACGTTTGTGGCCCAATGAGCTATTTTGACTGACCATTTCTCACGTTTAACGCTAAGCAAAACTAAGCGCTCATTGGTCGGTTTCTGTAGCTGTCTTCTGTAAATGTGAGAAAACTAAACACTTTTCAGTGATATGAAGAACGCAATACTACTCTATAGGTAGGCCTACTCAAGATTAACATAAGATTGGCAGAACCAGGTTATTTGATCCTTTCTTTAAATAAACATAATCTTAAATAATATAAGAAAGTTAAATATTAAATAAAAAAGCTCTTGTTGCAGTAACAAATTCTGTCCGTTGCGTATAAACCCGTACAGTCCTTAACAATTCCATTCGAAACAAACTGTTTAAACCTACGAGTGCGCAGAGATGGCCCATTACAATCGCTGTCAGAATTGAAAAAGTAGGCAAACAAACGATCATCTGGTGAATTACGGTAGAGCCCACTATGCAACCTATAGCCTGATGACATGGTAAAGCGCAGAACTTTTTGGGTTATATTTTATGATGTTTGGGAGAAGGGATTATCGCATGTTGTGCATTTTGTGACGTGAGATGGCAAGCAGACCGTTGGTTATGCCATTCTATCTGCTTCCTGACCTGGGCCCCAGTGACACTGCGTGACACTGACACGCATCCTCGAGTGGAATGTGTATTACATGCTTTGGCCTGATACCGGGTTGTACACTATCATCCATGTTGAAGTATCAAGCTCTTAATTAAACACCATGGTAGAGGGGACGCTGAGCGTTACTAAACCCCAGAAAGTTAACCCACCCAGCACCAGACGTCATTTTTACGTCTTTTTTTGGGCTAAATCAAGTCGGCCCGTCCATGCCGTCTTTTAGCCCAAATATCGACGTTTTTTTGGTCCGTCTAAATTTGGTGCAAGTTTGGATGTCAATATTTTTTTATTTTTTTGCCTCGTCTAAATTGGGTCCAAATTTAGACCAAAAGTAGACGCAGAATCGTTTTATCTTTTTAAAAGGTTGATTTGTTGCTTACAATGTTTTTACACATATTGTAACAGATAATGTTAAATAAATATAAAGATATATTTAAACAAACGATGGCAAGTGATGGCAAGTTAATGTCCACTATATCACCAGCTAACTGATTTGCGTATCGTTGGATTGCTTTAATATTTGCTATAAGTACCTGTCAAGTTGTGTGTTTTTTGACCAACCACAGCTCTGCCCAAACTTGAAAAACTGCTTTATCCTTAATGAACGCAAAGGACAACTCAAGTGTTCACTTTATGATTATTTATTTCCATAAGGGTGGAACAGAATAGTTTGATAACCTATAAAATACACAAACAAAAACCATGAATTAGTTACAAATATATCTCAATTTCACTTTCTCAAAATAAGCATAAATAAATGTTACTAAATCCTCAAACCCAACATTCATTAAGTCATTTAGATCAACCTAGGATCTTTACAAGTTAATAATTAACATATCAATATCATAATTAAACTTATTTAATGATTCACCAATACACATGTTTAGAGTAACGTTACTGTCAAGTTTTATGTTCACATAAAGTATTCACTATTTAATTGAAATTGTATGTTACAAACAAACAAAAAATCATATAGAAGAATGAATTCAACACATTTCAACACATTCAATCACATTCTGTCCTACCAGTTGCGTCTTTGGATTATCAGGAGCTGTGGTCATCAGCATCTCTTTTCAGGAATGAGTGAGAGCCAAGTAAGTCGTTACCAAACATTTCAATGCCATGCACATGCACTGCTTGTGGGTGCACAGGTTAATATGGTCCCAAGAGCACTTCCTGGTAGTTGGTTTAAACAGCTCTGGTTGCATTGTTGCCCCCTGCAGTTTGGGAGTGCCCTGTGTGAATTTAGGCTTGAGTGCTCAGTATAGCTTGTAATCATGAATTGACACAACACCTCCCACTTGACCTCCTGGTTCTTCAACCCAAGGAGGTCACACAGTACTGTGATGTGTTGGATTTAGTTACTCTATTCTTGATCCTGTTGCTGCTGCTGCTCTTCAACTGGAAGCAAGACAACTATCCGTCTGACATCCCTGTGAAGAACTGTTGCAGGTATCTTGATTGAATGTTTTTTCATCTTTTTAGTGGACTTCACAGTTGCGACTGGGTAGCTGGGGAAGGATCGGAGATATACATCCCTCACAATTCCCTTCTTGTCAGTGTTAACGTCAATAACTCTGCCAAGCCTGAACTGACCTCTCAAGGCGTTCTGGTCAGCCATCCAGACGACATCTCCAATTGCCACATTCCTGTGAGCGGTGTGCCACTTGGTCCGGACAAACAGGTTTGGTCCGGCTAACTGACTCCATTTCCTCCAGAATCGGTCAACTTCTGTTTGGATGGTTCTTAATCTCTTGTATGAGTAGCCTTCAAAGTCAAAGGTCCCTGGATCCCCTCTGGGTCCGGTTCTTCCGAGTAGAAGTGAATTTGGGCTAATGTATTCTACACAGTCCTCTCTGCTCTGAGTCCTGGCATCAATAGGCCGTTCATTGGCGAGGTTGGAAGCCATATAAAGGAAAGTTTGAAATTCACCCCATGTGAAGGCTCCATTACCTCCCAGATTGCGTAAAGCCCGCTTCACAGTCCGGACAGCAGCTTCAGCAGCTCAGTTTCTGTGAGGTGAGTATGCTGGATGGATCCTCCAGCTCCATTCTGTGCCATGCTTGGAAACTTCGTTTTCAAGCTTTGATTTCTCCAGTCGGTCTAGAAACATGTAGAGTTCTTTGAGGGCAGGTCTGGCTCCGACAAAGTTTTTCCCAGGATCCGACCACAATTTCCTTGGATGCCCTCTAAGTGCCGTAAATCTTTGGTAGGCTAACAGGAAGCCTTCAGCTGACTGGTCGCTGACAAGGTCTGTGTGCATAGCTCTTGACACCATGCAGCAAAAGACAATTCCCCACACCTTAAGTTTCACCTTCTTTCTCACCTCATCCTGCACTTCATAAGGTCCAAATAAGTCCACTGTTGTGTATTCAAATGGATTGGCTGGTGTTATTCTCTCCGATGGAAGGTCACTCATGATCTGTTGGCATCTTCGGGCCTTAAGTTTCCTGCATGTCACACAGTTATCAACGATCTTCTGAGCTAGTTTCCGGCCTCTTACCACCCATGCTTTCCTTCTCATCCGGAGGAGTGTGCCTGCGATATCTTCATGATTTGTCTTGTGGGCTTCTTGAGCTAGAAGAGTGGATACCCATGATGTGCAGGGCAAGATTGGTACTGCAGTTTTTTTCTTCATTAAAGATTTGGAATCTTCCTCCACAGAGCAAAAGTCCAGTGTTGTCCTCTTTGACCACAGCGAGCCTGCTGAGTGTGGTGTCTGGCAAGGTTACATCCTTTTGAGCCGCAAGGAAGAGATCCCTGAGTGCATCTTCACACTCCATGATGGTAAGTGTAGCTTCCTTGACTCTGGACTTGATCTCAAGAGCTGAAGGAATTTCCTTCTTCTTTGGCTTGCTTGTGGTGGTGGTCTTGACCAGCATTTCTTTCCACCTTGTGGCAGCTCTCCACACCCAGGCAATGACTCTTGTCAACCTGGTTAAACTGCTGAACTTACTGATGTTAAAGATCTTCCCCACTGAAGAACCAGAAGGTGGTCTCCGGACTTGGATTTGGTGCCCTCTTCCGCTAGGGCTGCCTTGCAGGTCTTTATTTTTGTCAGAGGTTGGAGATGTTGGTATTGTAGTGGCATGTGGAGCATGTTGGGTTTTTTTTCCCACCTGCGCTCGGGTCAGTGCTGCTGTAAAACTTTTCCTTTGGAGCTTGTTTATACCTTCTTTGGCATCTGCAGCGACTTCTTTGGCTGACTTTGTCGGCCAATCCTCTACAGGTCGTTTCAGAAACTCCGGGCCATTTTGCCACACAGAGTTCTCTTTGAGGTCCTCTGGGGTTGCTCCTCTTGTCGTGAGGTCAGCAATGTTTTGCTCACCTGGAATCCATCTCCAGTCCTCAACTGATGTGGATTTCTGGATCTCTCCCACTCTGTTTGCAAAAAAGGTGTGGTACCCATAACTGTCCCTTTGGATTGCACCCAGCACAGTTTGACTATCTAGCAGATGTAGCCAACGTTCTACTTGCATCCGACTGTGCTTTTCAATGTATTTCCTGAGTCTTGCAGCGAACACAGCACCACAGACCTCAGCCTTCACTGGTTCTCCCTTTTGGTCAAGTGGTGTAAGCTTGGCTTTGGACTCAACAAGTCGGACCAGGATGCCTTGCTCGGTCTCCCACCTGAAGTATGCCACAGCTCCATATTTCTGGTCGCTCCCATCTGAGAATGTTATTCCCCAGGGTTCTCCAATCCTTTTGACTGGTGTTAGGCTCCTATGGAAGGTAATTTGGTTGAGGCGTGTATATTCCTCAAACAGGTGGATTGCTTCTTCTCTCAGTTTCTCAGACAGAGGTGTGTCCCATGTGTCTCTTGTTAAGAGTTTTGCCTCCAGTTTCTTGAAATGCTTTTCTGACTAAAATGGCTCCTTTCTGTTTGGCAGGTGTTGCAAGGCCTATTGGGTCATACAAACTAGCTACTTGGCTAAGCAGTTGTCTTCTAGTCAGTGGATTTGGAGTTTCCCTTCTCACTTCCTCTCCAACGAGATTTTGACTGATCCTCATCTTCTTTTTTCTCTTTGAGAAGTTTATCAAGGTCATGAGGTACAGTTTGTCTGATTCGACTAAATAACCAACTCCAAGGGCTTTGTTGTCTCATTCTCTCAGTTGGTTGGGGAGGATGAAGACTTCATCTGACGATGCTGGATGTTCTGATGTAGATGTTTGCCTCCCACTTTGGCCTGATCGGACCCACGGCTTGAGGAAGAATCCACCTGCCTTCAGAATTTCTTCGACTTTTTTGGTGGTTCCGTCTAGCTTTTCCAGGTCATTATGGGATGTCAGGATGTCATCTACATAGGAATCCTCTTCAAGGACTCTCCGTTCCTCTTTCAGATGAGTGAACATGGGCAACTTCGCTGTCTCTCTCATGGCTAGTTGTGCGATGCACCCTGCTGGTCTATCGCCAATGTTGACCCTGGTGATGGCATATTCCTCAATTTCTCCATCTTCACTGTCTCTCCAGAGAAATCTATGGAGGTGCATCTCCAGGTCTTCAAGCCACACAGAATTGTACATCTTTTTTATGTCGCCGAGAGCAGCATGGATTCTTCTCCTGAACCTTAGCAGTACTGCTCGAATGGGATTTAGTACATCGGGCCCTTTCAGGAGAAGGTCATTCATGCTGCTTCCTCTAAACCTCTGGCTGCTGTTCCATACCAGTCGGACAGGTGTTGTTACAGAGTGTGGGTTTGGTGCTATCAAGTGACTGACATACCAAACTGGACCTTTCCAGTCGGTAATGGTCTTTTGAGTGAGTTTCTTTGCTGCCTTCCTTTCCACCATCTCATGGACTTGAGTTGTGTATGCTGCACGCCAATCTGGTTCTCTCTTGAGTTGTTTCTCCGTCCTCAGAAATGTGGCTTCCACTGCGCTTCTGTTGTTGGGCAGGGAACTTGGATCTTCAATCCAAGGGTATTTTGTGTCCCAGTGAGGCTCCTGACTATGCGCATCTGACTCCACATAACTGAGACCTTGCCTGATTATCTCAAGCTCTCTTTCTTCACTAAGAGTCATGTCTTTGCCTCCTGGTTGACAGTTACCACACCGACATCCTCCACACATGGGTTCGCAGGCCGCACCAATGCTGTCCCACTTCCACCAGTCCAAGAACTCTCTGCCAATAACAGTGGTTTTGGTTTCAGCTCTAGATTCTTGCATCTCAGCAATTTCTTGATACTTTACTGCTGTGATTCTCATTGATCGTGCAAAATGAGTTTCAGAATTGTGCAGGGCCATGTCCACTACTTCACAGAGGTCTGGATGTGCTCCACCAACGGTCTTTCCTAAAGGGCTTTCCCACAGGACAAGATCTCCTACTACCTTTACTCTCTGCGGAGCAAGTCTTCCTTCACGGTGGCTTATGAGAAGCTCAACATGTTCTGGTCTGTGAAGATCTTCCAGGTTGGTATCGGGGAAGAACTTCTTGAGTTGGTGTGCTTTGATTACTCTGTGAACTTTTGCAATTTCATCCAACCCGTAACAGTTCAGCTCATGAGCTCTCTCCGTGCCTCTTGGGGTCTTGACTCTTACCTTGAGTAAGTATCTTTTGGTCTTTACCTTCATGGCCATGCCTCCAACTCCATGGACGACGAGCGTGATCCTTTCACTTCGAAGCTTCAGTCTCCTGGCAGCTATGTGAGTGATGTAGTTGGTGTCTGATGCTAAGTCAATGAGAGTTCCAATTTTCTGCCCTGCGTTAGTGGTTACTTCGAGAAGCATAAGAATAACTGGTAATTCACGTGTGCTTGAGTCCATCATTCCAGGAAGGCTTCTTCCAGTGCAGTGTGATTTTGCAGCCATGTTGGTGAAAGCTTTCCTGAATTTTTCTGCCATGTCCGGGTAAGATCACATATTAATCTCTCCTGCTCCTCTGTGAATGTTTGCCTCCTGGTGCTGGGTTTTTCCACTTTCACATATTCTTTCCCCTTGACCCCTCCTTTAAGGCAGAGGAAGAAATGGTGATTCGAGGAGCTTCCTCTTCTGCAGTCTCTGTTTCTGCACAGGTAAGTGTCCGTACATTCATCATCCTCTCCATGACATCTGAGGCATCTTCTGCATGCTCCCAGTCTTTCGACAGCATTCAGCTTCTCACCAGGCTTTAGTTCTTTGAACTGCTTACAAAAGAAGATCTTCTCACGGTGCTTTTCATCTCCACACACAACGCATCCTCCTTTTCTCGTGGACCTTGTGGAGGCATACCGCTTCTCCGGGTACGTAGCTTTCTTTTCAGGTTTGTCACTTACACCCAACTGGTCTAGTTTCTCTAGAATGTCCTCTTGTGTCTTTAAGAATTTTAGAAGGCTGTCGAAGTGATTGTCAGGTGTGACTCCATTTCTGGGATTGACCATGAATGTCAGCCAGTCCCTCTTCATGTTATCCGCCAGCTTGCTCTCTATGGATCTGATGACAAGGGGATTTTTTATGGCTCCGCTGCTTTCGAGCTCCGTGAGGTCATTCAGGGCCTTTTCCACAGCTTGAATTAGGTCAATTACCTTCCTTGGTTGGTGTGACTTTAAAGGAGGGATCCTCTCCAGGTCCTCAATTATCTCCAAGGCAATTGTTGGCTTGTTTCCATACCTGTTTTGGAGTACTCTAAATATGTCTTCAGAATTGTTATACGTTGACAGGCGCAGGTCTCTACATATTCTCTCGTCCACACTGTCAAGGAGTTGAAACTTCTTCACTTCCACCGAACCAGTCGGCTCTCCCTGCTTTTGCAGACTCTCCCAGTCTTTCCTCCATCTGTGGAAATTCCTCCTAAACCCAGTGAATTTAGGTAGACTGGTTGGCTTTATTCTCACCACTGGTTGTGGACCTGCTATTTGTTGAGGTTCTGTAAGTCTTCTTTCCTCTTCTGCAATTTTCTGTGCGGTGAGGAATCCTGCTCTTTTGGCCTCGAGGTTACTGCCGAATATTTTCAGATCTTTTACTCTGCCTTTCAGGTCTGCGGTCTCATCGTGTGGGATCCATTTTTCCCAGTCTTTCAGGCTTTCACTTACATCATGGATTAGCTTCCTCGCTCTTTCCAGCTGTAGTTCATAGCCGTCTCTGTTGATAGCAGTGACGGGGATTTCCTTGGCTCCGTCACAGGCTTTCTCCGCTTCTTGAATTGCAAAGTCTACCTCCTCTCTACCATATCTTGGCCAAAGGTTGAATTGGACTGCCTCACGGATGTCCTCCAGTTTCATGTCGCACTCTTCAATTGTCCTTTCAAGATCAGCCTGCTGGTGCTTGTCGAGCTTGACCTCTTCATCTTCCTTAGTTCCCGCTTCAGCTAGTAGGCCAGCCGCGTAGTCATCATTTGCATCACCAACATTCCTCGCCAGGGAACTGAGCTTGCTGAACTCCTCTTGTAGTTCATGCTTAATCATACCAGCTGCAGCTTTGCTCAGGTAGTTTGCTTGCTTGGTGAAAGCAGATTTAGCTAAGGTCCGCTCTTGCTTCAGTTGCTTGACTGTTTTCCCAAGAGTTTCCTTTGCCATGGTGAAGAGTTTACAGTCAATTCTTCCTTTGCGTCGACAGCTTGACTTCAGGCCTTTGATCCTTGTTCTCACTGCCGCGCTGGTTATCAACTGTCAAGTTGTGTGTGTTTTTTGACCAACCACAGCTCTGCCCAAACTTGAAAAACTGCTTTATCCTTAATGAACGCAAAGGACAACTCAAAAGTGTTCACTTTATAATTATTTATTTCCATAAGGGTGGAACAGAATAGTTTGATAACCTATAAAATACACAAACAAAAACCATGAATTAGTCACAAATATATCTCAATTTCACTTTCTCAAAATAAGCATAAATAAATGTTACTAAATCCTCAAACCCAACATTCATTTAGTCATTTAGATCAACCTAGGATCTTTACAAGTTAATAATTAACATATCAATATCATAATTAAACTTATTTAATGATTCACCAATACACATGTTTAGAGTAACGTTACTGTCAAGTTTTATGTTCACATAAAGTATTCACTATTTAATTGAAATTGTATGTTACAAACAAACAAAAAATCATATAGAAGAATGAATTCAACACATTTCAACACATTCAATCACATTCTGTCCTACCAGTTGCGTCTTTGGATTATCAGGAGCTGTGGTCATCAGCATCTCTTTTCAGGAATGAGTGAGAGCCAAGTAAGTCGTTACCAAACATTTCAATGCCATGCACATGCACTGCTTGTGGGTGCACAGGTTAATATGGTCCCAAGAGCACTTCCTGGTAGTTGGTTTAAACAGCTCGGGTTGCATTGTTGCCCCCTGCAGTTTGGGAGTGCCCTGTGTGAATTTAGGCTTGAGTGCTCAGTATAGCTTGTAATCATGAATTGACACAACAGTACCGCAAATGTTATTTATCTTTAATATGTTCTCTGTATGGAACTTTACATCTGATCTTTGTAAGTTCCGTTGTTATTCTTATTGTGTACTGCTAGTATACGTAGAATTCATGGCGGAATCTTCCCAAAATGCAATGCGCAATGATGTAGTTTCATGAACTCGTGGAGCTGCAGCGCAGATTCTTTTTTTAATGCGTTTACTTTTTTGGTTATTTGGTAGTATATCGTATAAATGTACAATAAAAAATCCCAAAATAAAAACTATATAATATTAAAACTTCTGTCAGAAGTTCTTGCTCGCATGCCCAGACAGCGAAGCTGGGGTCTGTGACCATGGTGACTGACCATCGCGCGCACACAGCCCTGACTAACTTCTGTGTTGACACCACGTACTGCCGTTTTTCTGAGGTAAACATATTTTTACTTTATTTAAATTCATTCTAAAACATGAGCCCACAACTAAACAAATAACATGTTATGTACAAAAGTAATAATAATAGTACAAATTAATTAAGAAATAAACTCTCTTCTCTATTTATTCAGTGACGATTTTCAAGTGGTGAACTAATCCTGCTTTTTTCTCAGTCTGTTTCGCATGGTTTAAATAGCCTAACTAAAAATCGACACTAACACTGCTGCTCCCCAGTTTATTTATGCCTAAAAGATGCAGAAGATAGTGAAGTCAAAACGGCATTAATTGTTTCAATTTCTCTATTTATTTAAAATACGAGACAGTGTTCCACAAAATAACAAAACAGGAAAGTAACCAAACAACTTATATTGTGAGTTGACGGAAGTCGCGGCTTACTTTTAACTGAAACAGAGGATAAAGACATTTCTTGTATTGGCTACTACGTAGAAATAAACCATGTATCAACTCTACTGACTTTTATGCAGTGAAAACAACACAAGTGTATCTTTGTCATTACAGATGCAGTCTGTGGGACAGCAAGGCTGCCGAACACGCGATAACCAAAGCCGTGGAAGACCTTAAACATGCCCCTGATGATCTGGCGGTTGTATTTATTTTGGTTTATAATCGATTTACAATTATTTGTATATAATAATAATAAATTTTTTGTTGTTGCTTACTTTTTTGTCAGTTGTCTTACTTTAAAATTATAATAATGTATGATGAAATAATGAATTTATCCTTAATTCAAGTCTAAAAAATACCACAACTTTACCTCGACCAAATTTAGTCTTAAAACGGACGTCTTTTTAAAGGCGTCTTTAACAGTCCCAGTTAAATAAAGATTAAAATAAATGAGTGGTGATTGAATTGTGTAACCTCTGTGTATGACTAGTCATATGTTTCAAGAAGGTGGAGGACCTGTTTCTTGTACCAGTTAACTTACTGTAGCTTCGTTTATGCCTCTAAAATAAGTTTGAATTTTATATTGAAAAAAAACCCACAACAACCACATTTGGACTATATCTAGACCATATATAGAGGTCCTGTGTAGGTCAATACTGGACGTTTAGTAGACGTTGAAAAAAAGATGTCATCTGGCGTCACAGTCCGCACCTGCGGGTAACCCAAATTGGACGTGCAAAAATGACATACAAAAGACGTCGTTTAGACGTGTCTTTGCGCAGTGGGAATCATTCAGTGATGAAGCAAAGTAGAAGACGTTGTGTAGGATGTTGTTCTCATCAGTGTGAACATTTTAAATGTGAGTTTTTGGCTGAAAGACGCTGAACATAGAGAGAGAGAGTCTAGGTGGAGTTGGGTTCAGGGACCGAGAATGTTTCTGAAGCAAAAAAGTGTAATATTGATGCACACACATCAACTAACTCTTCTGTTTCTATTTCCCCACCACCATGCCACTGTCCCGTGGGAGGGCTACTAGCCCTAAGACTCGACCCCGACCTCGACAACTGCCCTCCTCGACGACTACAAATCCAACAGCACAACGCACTGCCACCTGAAGCAGCGATTACATCACCCAGTGCACCCCACCACTCCTGGCTGCTGAGGCGTCCGTATAGCACCAGGGGCATGAAAGAGAGAATGGATTGATTTGAGGACATTGACGACATCTCATTTCAAGCTCCAATGGTTGAGATTTCAGGACCTGAGGGGCCGATAATGGTTTACAGGCCATGAATTGTGTCACAAAGTCAGCGTGGAGACAGGCAATGGACAAGAGCGCAGAGAACATCCAAACTCGGAACCGACCTTACATTGTTGCTATTACCGCACTGTGTAATGCCATCAAAAGACCATTCCTGGCCAGACTGGATTAAACAAAGGTTTCAGACTGCATTCAGAAGAAGTACGAGTTTGTTCAGGATTATTATGTTAGTTTGTACGATGTCTTCAAATGTTATTCTGGCATCCATGAGCCTACAAACCGGGAAGAGGTGGCAGGCCTTTGCGAGAGTCACCTGAGAAATTGTTTTTAATTGGAATAAGACCTGACATTGTGATAAGGGCTGGGCGATATTGAAAATTCATATTTCTGTATTTTTTAACCAATATATATATTGATATTTTCTACGTGTTTACTTGAGAAATTGTCAATTTTTTTTAAAAATGACATCACAATCACCTTTATTAAAATGGGTTGTGGAAAGAAATTTAAGTCTATTGTAGACACAAATTATAATATAAAGATACAATTAAAAATAAAATAGATATTCAAGAATGTGCAAAAACAACTGATTAAATACTGTAGTTCAATTCCTTCTGACACTGATTAAAACAGGTGAGATCATCTGCTGTGAGACCGTCATGAGACAGGTTAGTTTTACCCTACTGATGCCGTGTTGTTGCGACAGTAATCCTGCTCAGTACGAGAGGAATCACAGGTTCAGACATTTGGTTCGTTATTTATTTTGGCGCGAGGCTACCATCTGCGGGATTACGACTGAACGCCTTTAAATCGGAATACCTCCTGAAGGCAGCAAATACCACAGCGCTGCGCGTGAAGCTTGATAGGCCACGGATAGATGGGGGCCTGTCCCCACGGCGGAGAGCCTGACGCGATGGGACTTGGGAGAGGCCCGACACGTGCCCTCCCTCTTCCAAAACGCACCGCTAGTTTCTGAGAGACCCGGTGCAAAATGACTCGTTCACGATCTGATTTGGCTCGTAGACCAGTGGTGTGCGGTGGACTTAAAAAATGAGGAGGCAGATTTCTACCCATGTAATTTTTGTTCATCTCTGCACTATTAGCAAGTGCGTTTGTCAGAAAACCTGTGTCATTTCAGTGTTTATGTGTGAAAAATTCCTTTTAATTACTACAAATTCATTACAGTATGTACTTCTGATTTTTTTTGTTTTTTATTTTCCCTGCTTCGGGAAAAGGTACATCAACACCACCTTCATCTTCTTCTGGAACATTTAGGATTTCCTATATAAGAATAACATCATTACCAATACCAGCAATTTAATTATTAGCAGTCCCAGAAATACTCAAAGCATTTACATTTACATTTACTCATTTGGCAGATGCTTATATCCAAAGCGACTTACAAGTAGTTTTTATTTTTTTACAGTGGCACATTACTGCAGAGCAATCAGGGGTAAGGTGCCTTGCTCAAGGGCACTTCAGTCATGACCTGTTGGCACTGAGATTTGAACCGGCAACCTTCTGTTTACAAGCCCAACGCTCTAACCACTAGGCCAAAGCTGACCAAAGCAGAAGTCACGGAGAGTGAGCTCCACACAGACTGTAAACTAACGTGTGATGTTTTTGTTTCTCTCTTCCTTTACATGATCAAGGATCGGACGACTGACGCGAGGACGCGACGCCGTATCCCATATCATAATCTACGCAACACGGAGACTTCGTGAGACGAGTCCGGGACTACAAGCCGTGGCCAGGAACCACCCGTTTCCCCGTTTCTCCTCTGTTCCCTCCACGGACATTCTCAATAAAAGTACCCTCCGGGGTTGTATTTCGCATCTCCGTGTACGTGTCGTTACTTTGCTCGCCACACCATCAGATGCAGAAAATTTAATTTGTGCCTTTATGACATCAATACTACATTACTATAATGCACTATTATGGGTTGACCTGCAGGCCTATTACAAAAACTCCAACTGGTTCAAAAGGCGGCAGCTCGAGTTCTTACACGTACAAAAAAGTATGAGCATATTATCCCGGTTCTGTCAAACTTGCACTGGTTAAAGCATCGCATTAACTTTAAAATCTTGCTTATTGCCTATAAAGCCCTGCATGGTTTAGCTCCTTACTACTTGAGTGAACTTCTCACGTATTACAATCCTTCACGTGCAATACGCTCTCAGGCGTCAGGTTAGTGGGTAATACCTAGAATTTCAAAATCAATCCTTTTCCTATTTAGTGTCAAACACCATGGTTTTCCTGTAGAGGGGACGCTGAGTATTACTAAATTCCAGAAAGTTAATCATGAAGCAAAGTACAAGACGTTGTGTAGGAACAACATCCTATCATCCTATCAAAATTTCTCATCAGTGTGAAAATTTTAATTGTGAGTTTTTGGCTGAACATAGAGAGAGAGAGAGTCTAGGTTGAGTTGGGTTCAGGGACTGAGAATGTTTCTGAAGCAAAAAAGTGTAATATTGATTCACACACATCAACTAACTCTTCTGTTTCTATTTTCCCCACCACCATACCACTGTCCCTTGGAAGGGCTGCCCACGGGAGGCCTTTTCCTATTTAGTGTCAAGGATGGTGTAGGAAGAACCCAAGTGCAGGCAGACACGGGGATGAAGGGGTTAACAAAAAGTTTATTTAACCATAAACACATAACAAAAACCCACGAGGGAGTAAAACAAGACAAGATAAATAATAGTGACGACCAAGACACGGACAAACTAGACTGGGAAAATAAACACTAGGACTAGACTAGACTAGACTAGCCAACTTTTGAACAAGTTAGTTTGCTACATTTGTCATGCTGGTTAGCTCAGCTAGCCTCAGATAAATGTGACCTACCTCAGCTAACGGGCTATCATTGTTTGTTTGTATGTAAATAAAGTCAGCTTTATCCAGAGTTTCCTTTACAAGCATAGACCTGTGCTACTATTTGAACTATTTAACTATTTCAGCATAGGACTGCTAGTTGTTAATTTTATTTGGTGAGCTAAGCTCATCATTATTTTAACATGCAGGTAAAACCGCAATGTAGAGGATTCAAAGAGAAACAGTATTATTTAAACAATATTCTCCACCAAAGTTGTAAGCATTATCATGAGCTTGGATCACAATTATAAGTAGTATATTCTCCACCACCCTTTTGCAAGGGAAACAAATATCAGCCCAAATTGCGATTAATTTAATTGATTATGATCAATTATACTTATCTGGATCAAGTTCATGATTTAGGGGAAATCACTTATAGCATTACGAGCAGGTAGCAAGAATCAGCATGATTAGGGACTTCGGAATATGAGCATGAACTACAAACAACGTGTGACATAAAACAGGACTTTATTACTTAGACTAGACACACACTAATCTAACATACATACACTAACAGTTTAGCATTGGAAGAAGGTCGATGTTGAAGCAGAGAGAAAAAAAGCATGGATTTATGGCATTATTTGATGTTCAGAAGATCAATAGCCTGAACAAAATATCATTTTCTTATTGGTAATGCACTTTTGTTAAAAGGATTAATGATGCTCTATGCATCCATTCATAAGACTAAGTGTGATACTTGCATGTCTTGCCCATAAAAAGAAAGAAAGTGTCCTAATGCAGTTTGTTGATGCTCCAGTTGATCTTGGCTGGATGTGATCAGAGAGAAGCAGTTGATGCAGAGGGTCTGCATCTGGAAAGACAAGGCCGCAGCCTGGCAAAGACTTAGGGGTCCGGGAGAGAAAGCACAGCACAGATGCGCAGCACAGAAAACAAAGCCACCAGCAGAGGAGACGGTGGTCTCTTAAGCTGTAAGTATGTCACCTCCTACAGATGTGACTGACCCACTCAGAAGAGGGCACCTTTGGAGGTAAAGTTAATTGTCTTTGTCCCCCAGCATTTATTTTGCATGTGGAAAATCAAACTAGTTATTGCGTGTCGGACCTGTCTCAGGCACTACACTAGACCATATCTTGCAACAAAACTTTTTCAAAACTGCTATACAATAATAAACTTGGCCTTTACAAATGGGAATAGAGGGAATTCTAAAATGAGGGAAACTCTGGGTTTTCAGAATGCAAGGTATATTACATGCGGGGAAAGTCAAGCCTGTTTCTAAAAGAGAGGTTACTTATACTCAGTGACCACCAGAGAATTTACTACTATGCTAAGTTTCAGGACAACTGTGGCTATTCTCGATTGCAACTGGATAACAACAATGAAGACAACAAAGGATGCTGTGATCAGCAAACACTGGTAGGCAAAACATAATACCAAAATAAAAGTCCCATAAATTTACATCATAAACACAATTATTTGGGGCTGCCCCACCACGCTGGTGCTTCCCGCAGGGCATGCCCATCTCTTAAGCCACTGGGTTCAAGGAGACTGTAAACAGTTTAATATTCACTGACTATTATGCTCTAGAATCAGAAAAAAACGTAAGGTGGACTTTAGTTCATCACAGAGAAATTGATTGGATGATTGACATTTGGTAGCCCGGTGGTGCGCAACGTTTTGCTAAGATTTGCTGGAAACGGTGTGCAACAGGGTTTTGAATACATTTTCTCTTGTTTGGTTGGTGTGTCAATATTCGTGTGATAGTTAGACGGGAAGAATTAACAGATTTTCTGCCTGAAGCTGGGGCCACACCAAAAGGTTTTTGAAAATCTTGTAATAGTTTTAAACTGTGAGCGACCACAAACTTGAGAAGAAACAATCCTAGATGTAATCATTTTGATCCTATAATGTGTGGTGCGCCGTGATGTGACGAAGACAGCACACACAAACAGATTTTCAAATAGAGTCCTGACTGTGAACCCAGGAAATCTCGCAAATTCTCTCAAGATTTTCAAAGTTTCTTATTATTTCACTGTAGGCTATGTTTATTATATATGCGTTTTTATCTTATTTAAAAGTAATGGATAATGTCACATAGCGGATTAAAATGCATAATTTGCACATACATAAAGAACAAACACAAATTATAAAAAAAACAATCACAAATGTCATTAATCATTTGAATTTTTTTTTAATTCACTGACTCTCACTCATTTTTTTATTATACACATTCAACTTTTTAACAAAAACTCTACTTTAATTTCCATTTGAGTTTAATAATTGTTGAAACAATGCATTCGTTGAAATGTTAACAGTACTTAACAGTACTTAACAGTATTTACTGATTGTCTAGTTACTGTTTGTATTCTATACATGTTTCTGATTCCCTTGATGTACCTCTATATACATTTTTGTATTCGTAACTGAATATAGATAATACAGCAGAAACCGTGGTCATATTGCTATACAATGCCCATTCAGTATCATTCCTTCAACAATTCAGTACTGCTTAGTGGCTCCTTTACTGCATTCTTTAATGTCTTTATTTGTACCAGACATTTAAAGGTGTAATCTTTGAAACATAATGACCATTGAAGAACAAACAAACAAACAAACAAACAATCCTCTATGCCAAACACTGGAATTTAACACACACATTATAGACTACAAATATTCCTATGTTTATTATACATTGTACATAACAATCGTGCTTTTTCATATGACACCATTTAAATACATGTCCTATGTATCATTTGTTTTAGGCAGTGTTACAGTTAAAAATATACAAAACAATATAATTTCTTACGAGACATAAATTCTATTTGTTTTATAATCCTTTTTATAATCATTACTTATTTCCCATAACTTCCATAAGATATGTGCTTCAGAGATCAAAATATTATTGCAGAAAACAGCAATTTCAACATTAAGACAATGGAATACAGACATTCACGGTTACATGTTTCACACAATACAGTTTTACAACAAAGTTCCAGATAAAACTGCAGGAAAGAAACTTTGTACAAAATTCACAGGACGAAGCCATTTCACATTGATGTAGGTACTGTCTCCTCGTAGTAAACATTTTTAAGACGACCCAATGCTTTTGACATGTAGCTGCCTTTGATGCAAACTGTCACCACATCATTGCTCTATCATTGGAGCAGTCTTGTGCTTTTGGATGGCAAAAAGGGCCAATATTTCTTTTGTATATGCTACTAACTCAGGAGAATATGTAGTTTACTTCCCCAGAAAACCTGGCACAATCTAGTAGTGTAAACGATTGTTGGGACTCGTTAGAGCTTTTTATTGAACTGATGGTCATGCAAATTCCCACTTCAATTTTAGTTGACTTCAAACAGGCTTGAAGTCTCAATATGCACTTAGGGTCAGAGACATATCTTAGATTGGATTCTTTTGAGATATTCCTGAGGGGACGTGTAAACAGGACAACAGTGTGTAGATGACAGTAAAAATGTTCACCCTGTGTTGTTTGTGTTTCTGTACCCTGTGCTTTTCAAACTACATACTTCCTGGCATAGATTCGTTTTTGCTTTAGTCTATGATTTTGGTCCTTGGTCACAACACGAAAGTAGTAAAAGCATTCTGAAAAATAATTCTGAAAATGTTTCAGTCACATACAATAGTTTCTCTTTTTTTTCCTCTCAGAAAAATGTAATACTAACAGTCTCTCTCAACAAAAATATTAAACAACACAATAACGGGTCATCCGAGGGTTCTGCAGATGAAAAATTAGTTGTGCTTCTGGCACAGGGCTCGATTCATACACCATTTGGTTTTCCCGATTGACCCAGAATGTAACACCGACTTTCTCTTTGATGCTTTTGAATTCCCTCTGTGCTTTAGTCCCCAGTGCAACATAGAAACAGTGTATACCTCACAGATATCGTTTATGCATTGCAAAGCAGTGCACTGTCCGTAAATCTAACTCACAGTATAACCTTAGTAGAGACATATACACGTGATACATAGTATATAAGTCATTTTTAACACTGACGCTTTGTATTTTGCATTTGTAAAACTTACAGGTTGTATGTTTTACAAATGCAAGTTCGTATAAATAGTTTTTTTTTTCTTCACTTTTTGTGTTTAGCTTGATTATGTATGACTGTACCCTGGAGGTAGATGATTCTATAACTGTATAAACATGGAAGTCCTCTGTGTTGTTAATCTTTGATTGCTCTCGGCTGGGGTGCCCCTCTACTGGTTTTAGACATTGGCATCATTGCCAGGTATAGATGAAGAAGAATTCTCAGCCGGCACCTGCAGCTGAGGTTGTGGTTGTGCTTGTTGTGGTGGTTCCTGGGGTGATTGCGGTTGCTGGGGAGATTTCAGCTGCAGTTGTGTCTTGTCCGGTTGCTGGGGTGATTGCGGTTGCTGCGGTGATTGAGGTTGCTGCGGTGATTGCGGTTGCTGGGGCGATTGTGGTTGTTGGGGTGATTGTGGTTGCTGGGGCGATTGTGACTGCTCTGGTGATTGCTGCGGTGATTGCGGCGACTGCGGTTGCTGCGGTGACTGCTCTGGTTGCTGTGGCTGCTGTTGCTCTGGTCCATTCTCCTGCGTTCGCGTCACTGCTGCAGGATGCAGCATGATCCTGATTCGCTGAAATAAAGTATTGGGTCCGGAACCAATGAGCAGATATTCTTGTCTATCATGTGTCCTAACAACCTACATTGACCACATTTACATGCACATTTCTTGAGGTCGATATACTAAAAAGATGCACATTATTTTCTTGGCATTCGTTGTAAATATTAGAGATATTAACAGGACTCTTGTAATTAATTGTTCGGCATTATTGCGTTATAATTTTTCAATGTATTCAACTAATTTAATTTAAGCTATATATTTATAACATCAACATAAACATCATTAATTATACAGGGTGGGACATGTGTTTTTGTGTTTACTTTAATATTAACATTTGAACAAATTCTGATTAATATTAGACTTTTTTTAAAACAATACAAAAAGATGCATTAGAACCCATTATCATTTTACATTTTGTCCACACTGGATGTGGCGCTTCTCATCTCTTTATGTGTGGTGTAAATGTGAGAAAGAACGGTAAAATCCAGGCTAACAGTCACATGATCATTAAAATGAAGTTATTTTGTTGTGTCAAATAGGTCTACAAATCAGTCTGAAGTGGCGAAATCAAGCTGGTTTTTAGCGAGCACTTGGGCTGATTAACAGAGGATATTATAACTAATGATGAAAAATGTGACTAGTAATAGTAGTTGCTCAAAAGCAGTTAACACATGGTTAAGAAATCGATTGATATATTTAAACGTTGTATACGTTGGTTATGTTTATGGGACTTATTCTACTTGGTTTTAATAGTTTGTTTAATATAAACATAAAAAACACTATTGGTGGTTTGTGTAAACATCAGATGAAACTCTGCCTCCTTTCAGCACACCACTGAATCCTTCTCCTGTATACTATATGTGTCGTCATTTAATTGTGAAACTAGGTCATGAGATGTTTCTTTAAAATGCTATTATCAAAAGCCCCCCTTTCGCTGTTTTCGATTTGTTTGGTCATGCACAGATAAAGAAGGTGATGAAAAGTAAGAATAAACTGTTAACATGACCCACAATTTTTACTGATACAGGCAAGACCCAAATCTTTTGATCCAGAAAATAAATTAGACAATTTGTTTGTGTTGTTTACATGCCACAGCAACAAACCAAATAGTAACATATTATAATAAATAAATATATTGATGTGCACGTAAAAGTAGTTTTTAAATGATCTGCTATTCTGTTTTTAGTAAATGAAAGCTAAAACTACAGTGTGCTACAGAAGACAAACTGTTGTAAAATAGCAATTATTTTATTTGATGAAGTTACCTCCTTATATGTGCCCTTCAGATTGAGGAACATGTAGCCCATATAGCCAGGAATGAGAACCATAGAGGATAGAGCCATGAGCCATCCCACTCCCTGCCCCCATTTAGGGAACACATAGTTGTTCATGGTAAGAGGGACCATTTGCACAGCACTGAAGAGGAACACACCCTGCAGGAATAAACTCTGTTTAACGACACTGTATCTTTCACACAATGAAACCATCTGGTCCCATCTCCTAATTGTAGACCGGACCATAGCGACCGTCCCAAATAACGTTCCAGTAACGTAACATTGTGATTTCCATATTTGTTGTGACGATGTATCATTGGTTGTTGTTGGAACGTGATGATTACATCATATGACTTACCTGGACCAGACCATATTCGTCGCAAAGACATACCAAATAATGACGTGATGAATACTTCCGGGCACATTATACCTAACATCGCTTTTCTAATTTAATTTTAACACACATTGTCCCTCACAATAAAGTTTCCCATGAGATTAATTCTCAACTTTATTTGAAGATGTGGCCACTGTTTGAACCGTGGCACATTCAAGTCGTTCAGGATTCATTTTGCTAATCGAGAAGGCGTGTTTAAGCGACCGTAAAGTGCTTTTATACTGCCCACTTACTCTGGTAACCTAGGAGAAGCGAATAGTCATCCCAAGTCAGCAGTAGTGCGTAAGTCTGCGATTTACAAGACCGACGAGAGTAAAGACCTGTGACTCTACCTGTACGACTCCACCGAGCATAGACACCGGCAATGCACATTTGTATATTTAACATACCTTTTTATTTATTTTATTGTATACTACTATCATGTTTCAAGTTTATTCCTGTACTCCATCACAGACAGTGCTCTCGCCCAAGACGCAAGTAACTCTGACGTCTGTCCCATTCATGCCTCCACTTCGACTCCTCTGACTCTCTCTGTGGGTCTCTGGAACTGCCAGTCAGCATTGAGCAATACGACTTCATCCCTGCTTTTGCTAGCCAGTCTGACATTCACATTCTAGGTCTTACTGAGACATGGCTTTGTCCTGAGGACTCAGCCACACCTGCTGCTCTCTCTACCAACTACTCATTCTCTCACTCCCCCCACCAAACTGGAAGAGGAGGCACAGGTTTGCTTATCAACAATAATTGGAAATATTCCACACTTTCTTCCTTATGCAACAACTACTCATTTGAATACCATGCTGTCAATATTACTTCTCCTACTCCGCTCAGTATTGTCGTAGTTTACCGCCCCCCAGGTCCTCTGCACAACTTCATTGAAGAATTAGATGTTCTGCTCATCATTTCTGGAGGAATGTGGCCCTCTCGTAGTCCTTGGGGACTTCCATATCCACCTGGACAAACCCTACGCTTCTGACTTCCACACTCTCACTGCCTCGTTTGACCTCACACGCCTCGCCACAGCCGGTACTCACAGATCAGGAAACCAGCTTGATCTCATTTACACCCGTAACTGCACCACGGACAACATTAAAGGCACACCTCTTCACATTTCTGACCACTTCTTCACTTTTAACATGCTCCTCCCTACATGCACTACGCAAACACCACCACCAGTTTATTTTAGACGGAACCTTTGCTCTCTCTCCCCTAGTACCCTCTCTGCTAAAGTGTCATCCTCTCTACCCTCCAACTTTGCATCTCTAGATGGTGACACTTCCACCGACACCTTATGCTCTACACTTACATCCTGTCTAGATAATCTCTGTCCTTTGTCCTCCAGACCAGATCGTGCCACCCCCTCCTGCACTTGGCTGTCTGACATCCTCTGTGAACAAAGGAGTACACTCAGGGCTGCTGAAAGGAAATGGCACAAGACCAAGAGTCTTGCTGATCTAGGGGACTACCAATCACTACTCTCCTTTTTCTCTGCTAGTGTTACCATGGCGAAAACATATTTTTATAACACCAAGGTGAGCAATGCACCTAACACTCGGCAGCTTTTTAAGACCTTTAACTCTTCTTTGCCCCCTCCTCCACCGCTTACTACCTATTTGACTGCTGAGGACTTTGCTGTATTTTTCACTGAGAAAACATCAGCCATCTGCAAACAATTCTCAGCACCGCAGACCTCGGTACACACTACCCTTACGTCTAACACTGAACTCTCTTCTTTTACCCCACTGTCTGACACTGAAGTCACCTGACTTCTCTCTTGCCACCCCACCACCTGTCCGCTTGACCCAATTCCCTCACATCTCCTTCAGGCCACATCCACCACACTCACACCTGCACCCACACACATCATCAACACCTCCCTGCTCACCCGCAGCCCCTACTCTAGAAACCCACATTGGACCCTACTATTACCGACAGTTACAGACATGTCTCTCTCCTCCCTTTTATTGCTAAAACTCTTGTAAGGGCAGTTTTAACCAAGTTTCCTCATACCTATCCCAGTGCAATCTACTGGATGACAAGCAGTCTGGCTTCAAAACAAACCACTCCACTGAGACTGCACTGCTATCGGTCACAGAAGCACTGTGGCTAGCCAAGGCGGAATCCAAATCCTCGGCCATGATTCTGCTAGACCTATCTGCAGCGTTTGACACTGTCAATCACCAGATACTGCTAGCAACCCTGTCATCCTTAGGAATCTCAGGCTCCCTTCTCCGCTGGTTCCAATCCTACCTCTCCGGGAGATCATTCAAGGTGTCATGGAGGGGCTCGCTGTCCACTGCTCACCATATGATCACTGGGGTCCCTCAGGGATCGGTGCTTGGACCGCTGCTTTTTTCCATCTACATGACATCCTTAGGACCCATCATACGGGCACTGCCTCTCGTATCACTGTTATGCTTATGACACCCAGATCTACATCTCGTTTCACCCAGACGATAACATTGTAGCAGCTCGCATAACAGCCTGCATAGATGACATCTCAGCTTGGATGAAAGAGCACACCCCATGGTCCAATGCGGTTGCACCATCCAGCTTGGCAATTCCACTATCACTCCCTCCGAATCAGCCAGGAACCTCTGAAGGACAGCTGTTCATCAAATATGACTCAATGAGCACATTGCAAAGACAATGCGATCATGCCGACATGCCTCATTCAACATTAGAAAGGTAAGACCCTACCTCACTGAGCATGCTGCACAACTCCTTGCCAGGCCCTGGTAATCTCAAGGTTGGACTACTGCTATGCTCTCCTTGCTGGTCTTCCTGCAAAGGCTATCAAACTACTTCAGCTGGTTCAAAACGCACCAGCACGCCTCATCTTCCAACAGCCCAAAAAGGCTCATTTGACACCCCTTTTCATCTCTCTCCACTGGCTACCGGTTGAAGCCCGGATCAGATTCAAGTCACTGATGTTTGCATACAGGACTATCACTGGATCTGCGCCAGCATACTTTACTACACTCCTTCACCCCATCAAGAACCTTGCGTTCAGCAAACGAGCGACGCCTTGTAATGCCTTCTCATAAGGTCACTAAATCCCTTTCCCGCTCATTCTCCTTCACAACTCCTTCCTGGTGGAACATTCTTCCCAAATTCTAGTCAACCACATCTCCACAACCTTCAAAAAACTACTTAAAACACACCTCTCCGGCGAATACTTGACAGACAAATGAAAAACAAACGTACACTAACCCTCTTCTCTAAACAGGTAGTGGTCTAGCTTTTGTTGAAACTTTTTTGTTCTTTGTATGACATATCGCTTTTTGCTCCCTGAACTCTTTGTAAGTCGCTTTGGATAAAAGCGTCTGCTAAAATGACTAAATGTAATGTAATTGTAAATGAATGATAATCTTAAATCTAATTATTAATTATTTTTATTTTGCCTTGTTGTGCAAGCACTGTCGAGCTTTTGCCAGAGGGGAACAGGAATCCCATGGTTAGGCCTCGTTTCCCTCTGAGGTTTTTTCTCCTCCAATGGAGTTTTGGGTCCCTCGTCACCGTTTACATACTGTTTGTCTGGCTGGGGGGGCTGCTAGAATTTTATAGTTCTTGTTTGGCCCCCTAGTGAGAGGTTCGTGTTTGCCTTTTTGAAAAGCCTTTTTGTTATCTTGTATTGTTCCCCCATTGTGGGTTTTTGTTTTCCTTTAATTATTATTTTGTGCTAACCCCTTCACTGCTCTCTGCGTCTGGGTTCGGTCTGCAAACAGTGTCAGAAACGCCCCATGCACAATAAAACATAACATATCCTGTATATGATATTTCAATTGTCATTATATTTTCCATTAAAGCCAGTACAATTCCCATTTAATACTTTACATTTTCTATTGTGCTTTGGTTAGGGTTCTATTGTTTTTTTAAGGATGTCTTTATTTTGGCAAGTTCCAGGGTAACACATTGCCCTTTGAGAGAAGGGAAGGTTAATTTCAGACCATTTTTAATGCTGATTGGAAGTTGGAAAATGCGTCCAAAAAGTGAACTCTCCAACGTATGGCATTAAATATCTTTGATTTCAAGATCCTAGCATTTCCATCAAAAAGTGAACTCTCCAACGTATGGCATTAAATATCTTTGATTTCATGACCCTAGCATTTCCATCTACTGTACATAATATATAAAAAATGTTTACCACAAATTCAACATGATTACCCACTTGATTCATATTATTTTTTTAGTAAAGAAACCCGTGAACAATATTTGAAGAGTTTGGTTTAAAAATTTTAACTTTTTGGAAAATCATGTTTTAATGTTTTTAGCTGTATTTATTAAAAAACATGATTTTGGAGCAAATAAAAAAATGGAGTTATCTCATTTTGGAACCAAAACTCTTCATTTAATTTGAATTATATTGTATTTGTAGCTACCTATTTTGGTTAGATTTTTAATAAATCATATACTGCACTTTTTTGAAACTGTAAAATACACTTGTTACTGTACACATTACAGTAATATTAGTTTAGTAATAGTAATAATAATACTTTCTGGCACAAATCTCATGTGTCAGCGTGATTTATGGTCACTTTACTATTACTTGCTAGTGCGATTTGGATTAACAGCTCCCTGACCAGGAAGTCGATACTGAAGACAGAACAGTGGATTAGAGAGCGATCTGCATGCGGTTTTCTATATTGTATTGTTTTGTTGTAGTGTTTGAAGTTAAATTACTTTCTTATTTTGTTAGTGCATATTAGCAGGGACACAAAATGTGAATGTATTTTTATTTGAATCCCATTCCCAATTCTGGAACTATATAGCTGTTAACACACAAATGTGTTTTTACTAACCAAATGAGTGATCAACAAAAACAAAACATGATAAATGTAGTTTACTCAAGAACGCTTAGCATACGAAAACAAATCAATAATTCTCTAAATGTGATGACACACAAATGACATATTATCATGGGCAAACATACAGTGGATTACGTCCCCTGTTCCCACCGCCTGTCCTGCCCCTCCCAAGAAGCCTCTTCCTCCCGTCCCGCCCACACCTAGAAGCCCTAGTTTTGCCCAACACCTTCCTCCGCCTCCCGTCTCATTCATGTTATTTTTGTTATTTCATCTCAACCCTTTTATCGCCAACACCATGCTCCCTAGTCTGCCTTTGGTGTTTGTCGTATTGTCTGTTAGTCTTGTCTCGTTAGTCTGCTCCCTTGGTGAACGCCAGGGGCGTTCATTAAGAGAGGGGTTCTGTCATGGTTCTGCCTCCTTTTTTCTTGATTTTCTAGTCTAGTGGCAGGATCATGACATAGCCACGTGTTATGTGTGGAGGAAGACATGTTATTGTTGGTTCTGACATAACATGCGCTCTCTCCGGTGTCGAGTGTTTGCCCCGCCTCCTCGTCTCATCGTTTAGTCCCTCATTAGTTGTTCATGCCGCTCACCTTCCCCTTGTTATCATCCTGTTAGTTTTCCCGCTCCGCTTAATGCCCCTCACCTGCCTTGTGTTCTGGTCCTGTCATTATCTCCCTATTTAAGTCCCTCTTGTACTCTGTCTTGTGTCGTTGCGTCACATAAGCTTCGCCTCTCGTTGGAGGTTCACCCTATCCTTGTGAGCTTCTATTTTCTGTGTCTAGTCCTGACTCTAGTGAGGATTATTCGTCAGTCATCTTCCCCTTGTGGTTGTTTTGTTACCCCGTTCCCAAGACGGTTATTCGCCCAAATTTTTGTTGGACGTTGTTTGCCTTTTGCCCCTCGTGGGTTGAATCATTTTCTGTTTTTCTGTTTTCCCCTTGTTATTAACAAACACAGTTTTTGCATACCTGACTGTCTGCGATTGGGTTCTCCTCACACACCGTGACAAAAGGGGTATAAAATACTGTACATTCACCATGAGATTAAAAAGATAGATACCTTACTTGACTTATAGGGGCACATACTGTTTGCAAGAGCGACATCATCGTCATCCTCCTCAGCTGGACACGAAAGTCACCCCAATGTAACCGAGATATTGAAAGCGCGAAAAGTTTTAATCTCTGTACAGTATGCAACTAAACAAGAAATACATTTTAAGTACACTCATTAAAAACAATATTCTAAAATACAATATATAGAAAACTGCAAGCAGATCGCGCTATAATCCACTGTACTGTCTTCACTATCGACTTTCTTGTCAAGGAGCTGTCAATCAAAAACTCACTAGCCAATCAGCGTAAAGTGGCCATAAGTCCTGCCCACATTTGACATTTGTGCCAGAAAGGTGAACGAAAACTTTAGAAGTGTAAATGAAAACTCTGAATGCACAAATGAAAAATCTAGCAGCGATTTCAAAAACAATTTTTGTGTTTTTCTTCTTTCTCATTGTTTATTTTTGTTCGTTTTTTAAAAGTTTGCGTTAATTTTTATTGGCACAAAAATAATCCCATATATTTTTCATCTATAATGTTTTTGTCTGTTGAGTTCTCCCGCTCACCTCCCACCTCGCCCCTCCTCACACTTTTGAATGAGATTAGAGATGTTTTCAGCTTTCTGCAGCGCTGCAGACAGATCAGTATATGACATCATGATTGTACCACGAGAGCAATTCAAAAGAATATGGAGCAGTTTGGTTTTGAAGTGCTCTCGCAGCATAATTGTGAAACCGCCCTAAGATTCCTGATAAGTATAACTGATGGCATGGTGAAATGACTGGGGTGTCGTGAATATGAGCGGTAAAAAACAGTCGGAGTCATTATTTTACTCCGCCACTGAGATCTGCCCCCTGCTAAATGCCTAAATTCACCACTGCCCAGCAGATGTCCGTGCACACCACAACCTTTTTGGGGCTCTGGCAAAAATCCCCAAAAACTGAACTTTTCCAAAATGTCACACGGTCACAAAGTAAAATCACGCGGACTAAATGAAGACTAACTGGAGACGTTTTCAAGATTTAAATGTGTTTGCTGGGATGCAGCTTATTTAATGTGCAGGAAAGCTGTGCGCAAAACGCTCGACCAAGCACAAACATTTGCTTTCATGGCCTGACGGGCAGTAGTGGTTTTAGGCACGGGCGAACCGGGCAGTCGCCCGCGAATGAGATGATTGAGAGTAGAAAAATCTGAACTTTGGCGAAAATTCGCGCTGCCAATCAGGAGCTTTCTCTAGTTGGGCGGTGATTATTTACATTTACATTTAGTCATTTAGCAGACGCGCTTTTATCCAAAGCGACTTACAAAGAGTTCGAGGAGCAATAAGCGATAGCCTATGTCATACAAAGAGCAAAAGTGCTTATATAAAGTTAGTTTCAACAAAAGCCAGACCACTACCTGTTGAGAGAAGAGTGTTAGTGTACGTTTAAAAAAATGTGTCTGTCAGGTATTCGCCGAAGATGTGCGTTATTTGGAAGAAATTATTATGACTTAGTGAGCGGCAAAAGCCCCTCCCATGACGCGAATTCAATTAGTGGGCTAAAGTCAGTCACACACCACCTCGACTTTCTTCCAAATAACGTATATTTTACCCATAATGCAATGAATACAGGCCTATAGTTCCTGCACATTTTTGTTTTTCTGAATTGTGTGAAATGGCTAATAAAAAATAATTAATACAAAACGATTATGGCCATGACTCGTTTCCTGAGTGACAGTGTTGGGGGGTAGGGGGGGGGATCTGTTGGTTGTCTAGTGCCAAATAAACAGAAAGGGACAGGAAAAGGTCAAAGCCATCAGGTGCACAAAAAAAACGGATTTGTGCAATTGAGAAATATAATTTTCTCTTTCACCTATGTTGTTATAAAATATGACGGTTTGTCATCATTTTCTGTCTGTGTTTTATTTGTATTTATAATCTTTCGGGGAGGGGGGGCGCTCAAAGGTGGTCTCGCCCGGGGTGCAATTCAATGTAGAACCGCCACTCCTGACGGGCATAGTTTCACCTATAATGATGAATAAATAATAAATAAATTTGAGTAAAAAAAAAACATATATACATAATATAATATTTCTTAAAGTAATGTTGTGTCACTTATTTTAATGTCATTACAAACATGCTTATAAGGTCTTAAATCATAAATAAATAAATGTGTACATAAACTTTATGAATTCGCTATGTTAGGCGATTAGAAGGTAATTTCAGTGTTTGGGTGTTTAGTCCTTAAACGTTTTTTATATTATTTTAACACTGGAAATTAACACGTTGTAGGTATTTGATGTGATGTGCATTTCTTTAAATATTATAGACTCAGCACTCAACATACCCGGTTTAAAAGTCACCGCTTGCCACTGATTTGTGTCACTAAACCGGTGTTGTCATCCTGGTGCGCGTCACATCATCAAAACAAAAAATTTTCACACTGTCCAAACTGCAGTCGAGGTTTGTACATACAATATATTACAGTTAAACACAAACAATGAAAGTGGTTACTCACGCCAACAACTAGAGGGGTGAAATAAACCCAGCACAGTTTCCACCACAGGCATGGCTTGTATCCAATCATCTCTTGGATGTTATCATAAAACTTATTCACACCTGAAATAGAAAGAAATCACATTCTTGTGATACGCTCTGATAGGACTGTCTATTCACTCTTTAGTGTTGCAATAAATGTATACACAGTTCATCAATCCATGTTGACCAGCAGTAAGAATGTGATGAGGAATAAAATGGTTAAGGAACTAACAAGCCAAATCACAGACAACCTGGCCAGTACAAGAAATTAGAAATCCTACAGCTGGACAATAACAACAAGACACTAATGTTACGCTGGTGTAAAAAAGCCTGACAGTGTCCTGTTGCACTTGTGTGAAATCATGTTTGACCGTTGCAGGTTTGTTTAAGCTTTTGGTCGGTGTGTTTCATAGAATGAAACCTGTGATCTTTGCATTGCTACACCAACTGCACTTCAGAAAAAGTAAACGCTCCACCAATTTTCTTTTGCCTGTGAAGCACATTAGTTCATTTTGTTTCCGTAAAAATCTAGATTGTGCACGTTTTTTGCATTTCATGAATACAGTTTTCCGCAGTACCAATTTGTACCAAATACACAGTTGTCCATCTAAATGAGTATTGCCTCACATTAATTTTTACTCTTACTTAATTTATGTGATGTAGCGATTTAAATCTAATCATCTGGTATTGTCTACTGGTATTTTCGCATTGTATACTGTAAATTATAGGCATTTCAACACAAACAATTTAGGTTAATGCAACCCAGAGTACTTTACTGTACCACTGGCTGGAATAGAGGACACAAACGGTGTCACCACTGGGACCAGAAATAGACACATCATCACAAAATAAAGAGATACTATGGTACCTGATATCTATCATTCTAAATAACTAAATGTCTTATGGTATATACCGTATATTATATACCTTTTGAGTAGGCTGATACTTTGCCCTTACATAACTCATTGACACTAGGCATGTAAAAATATGGCTGATATAGTATTTACACTGTGATCATAGACACACATACCTTTCACAGATCATTATAATATACATTAAAATATATAATATTATGTATTACATATACAATTTAAGAATCCAACATTTACAAAAACATTATACATTAAATGTAAGCTGCATGCATGATCATAAATTCTTGAGTAAAGCACTGTCTTGCCAAATTTGCCCACAACAAAGATCCTATGCGATGGACAGAATCAGTCAGACAAGCAACAACTGATCAGTCAAGAAGCTGGTAAGGCAGTGGTGATGTAATAGCAGAGCCTGAGACGGAACTATGAGGCAAATCGCAGCCAAAATAGCTCTATAGAGGTTGATGTAACGCAATCTGAACTCCAACATTTTGGCAGGCATTAAGCGGAGCGCTGGAGCGGCTATAGCATTGGTTTTTGACAGTGGTCAAACAATAATTGTAAACCAGGTAGAATAGACTTTAAAAATCTTACTATTTTAACATGGGGGACAGCTGATGTGTGCCAGGAAGCCAGAACAGGCGGGGGAAAGCAAAGTGCAAATCATTTTATCATATTCCTAAGGATCCTGAATCCCTGATAGACGATTAAATGGTTAACTGCACTGACAACATGCTAACCAACACGTGTCACCGCTTTCTCTTCCCCTTTGATCTGTCTTTAAATCCTAAACATGAGAGCAGCACTCGCCTAGTCCAGCCGTGCAATCGCAGTGGGCTTTTAACACAACCCCATTGCGTCCGACAACAACCCATTGATTCAATGGAAGTTCATTTAGTTTTTTGGGGAATGTTTAAACGGCAAGATCAGTGATATAGCTATGCTGGCTACCTACATTTCCTGCAGGCCAGGAAATGAATCTGTTTCTTTATTGACACACGTTAAAAGCACCCAGGGGTCATTATAGGGATCTGTTATGTTTAATCTATTAAGTTTAGCTATGCACACGTGTATGTCTTTTGAATTAAAGTGCGCAGTGAACTCTGTTGCCTTGAAACTCTTGCTGGCGCCATTCATATTCACTCCCGGCTGTCCTTGCCTGTCAGGATGGCGGTGTAAACAGAATTGGTCAGGTGACTGCCAGATACTGTGTGTTAGGGACTATATAAAGAAAACAATCTGGACTCACATACCAGTCCTAAATCCTGTTTGTGACATCAAAACGTCATATCTCATTTCTAAAATCCTATATAGCCTGATGACTGACAACAAAAAACATTTTGCATGATGGAAACGACCGCAGCATGATATAGCGTGACATCCCTTGAAAACGTGGAACAGTTCGAACCGTGTGACAGAGGCAGTGTTTGTAAGACTTACCGTAGCACCAAGAGATTGAGATACACTCAAAGAAGACCAAGAAGAGCAGACACATTCCACTGGCTGAGTAATAATCAAAGAGCTTGAACACATAGAGACCGCCCTACCACAAGAGATACACAATCAAATGGATGTTACAGTCTTTGCTAAAATATCAACTCCATACACTCATTTTTTCAGAATGTTTGAGTAAAACCTACACTGTACCTGTGTGATATTTGACAGGCCAATGGCGTAGGACACAACGCAGACACATGCGATGAAGATCTCCCTCCTCTTTCTGAGCACGTGTGGGAACTCGTCCACCAGAGCAGTAATGAAGCCCTCCACCGTGCAGAACTGCAAACCAATGAATGAGATGATGATACACTTGGTTTTGATTACTTTGGATCCAGCCTTTTTTCTATTATTCTCTTTTTAAATAGTAATTTCAATAAAACTGGCATATACAGCACACAGAAAATGCTGGGTGGTTTCAAGCCATTGTTTAGTAAAATATAGTCAAAACAAACCGTTGGGTTATAAATTAACCAATGCAGGGTTGTTGTTATTCAACCATGGGTTGGGCACAGCGCATTGTCCATAAACCCCTGACAAACTTGAGTAGCTGTAATCCAAGCTATTAGATGGATAATAAAAATTGCAATTTAACAGTTAACAGTAAACTCTTATTGGTTGCCAAACAATGTACAAACGAAATTAATGAAACTAAACTAAATTAATGTATGTTATAATAGTAGCCAAAATGATGTTGAGTCCGAGTTCATATTTGTACAATATTTGCTTTTATTGCCCTCTCATCTTATTAAACCATCGAAATGGCCAAAACAATAAATCTTTAAAGGAGTAGTTCAATTTCTGTGATTTTTATTCCTACTATGGAAAGTCAACAGGGGAAATTTTTGAAGTGAACTATTCCTTTAAGGTATTTATGGGAAAATATATTTAGCAAAAGGGCAAACTACAGCATAACTGATTTTAGGTTTATTCAAAATACAAAAGGCATAGAAAAACATTGACTACAATTACTGATTACTGTTTCATTTTTATCCTCCAATGTAGTAAAATGTTGTACCATATGTCATGTTATCTTTAAATTCTTTTAGCTTAGTTGTGCAAGCACTGTCGAACTTGTAGAGATGCTGCAGTTTTGCCAGAGGGGAACTAGTTGCCCTGGTTGAGTTTATTTTTTAGAGGTTTCGAATGTATATATGTAACTTTAATATGTAACATTCTGCTTAATTTATTTATTATTACATATAGGAATTATAGTCTTTATAATATCTGACCTGTGTTTCTGTCTTTTATCTTAAATGTGTGCTTCTCTGAGAAAACCATGCTGTGTCGGTGTGTGAGCGTTTGTGTGGGTGTGTGTATATAGTGCTCTGTGCGTGTGGTGTTTTATGAATGTGGAAGTGTATGAACCTGTGTGCCTGTATGTATTGTGTGTTTTCATTTTTTTACTTGTATAACTTTAATTGTTTGCTTATAGTCAATATGTTTCTTGTACAGATGCTTTGTAATAATGAAAATTGTAAAAGAACTATATAAATAAACTTGACACTTCATAACTATAAAACACAAAAGCAAAATGTTTAATACATCTCGAAAAATATATTTGAATTTATGAAAACATCAACATCTAGACATCACTTCTGGCCACTGCTGTATTTTCAACAGGTTTGAAAGTGCCTAATCAAATGCGACTTTAGAGCTGGAGCAAAATATTAAACAATTAAACAATATTGGTTAAAACAAACAAACAAAACAATGTTGTTGATGCAAAAGGGTTGAATCAGTTTGGTCCTATAGAACATTTACTAGAAGCTAAACTTCGACTCATGAAAGACCATCATTTTGACCAAAAAAAACCTTTAAAAGGCAGAAGCCAGCATCAAAAGACCACAACTGGACGGAAGGGTAACTAAACTGACAACAGATTTGTAGAGCTCATCTGTTTCTAGGTCAGAGCTTGAATATGTTATTTCTTACCTGACTGTCGATTCCCAACATGAGCAGCATGGAGAAGAAGAGAATAGCCCACAGCGGTGAGACGGGTAACTGCGTCACAGCTTCTGGATAGGCCAAGAATGCCAAACCAGGACCTATGAGAAACACAGAACATCATTAAATAATGACCTCCTCGTTCCAGTTGTTCGAAATTCATTCATGAAAATAAACATTCGTATTAACATGATGTTGTATAACATCACTATCATAAGTGAAGTTAAACAATGGGATGTTCAATGTCTACAGATAATTGCAATGTTATGATTATGTAATGTGAATTAATTACCTGATGCAGCTACGTCAGCTATTGGTCTCTTTGTCACGTGTGCCATGAAGCCCACAATGGAGAAAATCACAAATCCAGCAAACATGCTAGTGAAGGAATTGATGCAGCACACAATGATGGAGTCCCTGCAGGTCCAGAAAACAACACTTTTGTTATCAACTGACCTCAATCTTCTCTTAAGAGAAACCTTGGATTACGTAAGTGATCTATAGCTAAATACAAAAGCAATTCTAATTGGAGCTCTATGCATGCCATTTTGTTTGAATTCTTTGAGATTGGCCACATAATCACATACAGACGGTTAAAATACGATGAGCTCTTCATACCTGTACACATTGTTATGGAAAGGGTTGTAGCTGCCAAGAGCAATAAGGGAGCCCAGACCCAAACCGTATGAGAAGAAAATCTGTGTTGCAGCATCCAGCCAAACCTGCGATTTGATGGGAAATCAAGCTATTTAGTGGCTGGCCGGGTTCAACTGAGCGTGTGTTCATGACTAACTCTGTAAAATCACCTCAGACTCCTTCAGCTTCTCAAAATCTGGAGTGATATAGAACAAGATTCCTTCGCGAGCCCCAGGCAGAGTCACCCCACGGATGAACAGAATGAACAGCATGATGTAGGGGTAGGTGGCAGAGAAGTACACAACCTGCAAACATATTGATGTCTTTGTAAAAAACCTCCCCACTATATGAACATAGTCCAGCCAGAAGCCTTCAAAAAAGGCCAGCAGACAAAAACCTCTCACCTTTCCAGTCCAGCTCACTCCTTTCCAAATACAGAAGTAGACAAGGACCCAGGCAATGGCCAGCGTTATAGCGAGTGGCACGCGAATCTCACCTGGTTTTTCTAAGCCATCGGTCATTTGATGCATATTGCGTCTATATGAGCAGATTATGCAACACAATCACTCAACACAAGAAGACGTAAAGTATGTATTCACATGCACAAGAAAGGTCAAGAAAGGTCATGCGCAAGCAATGTTTCCAAAATCTTACTCCCAAAACTCCTTGACTGCACTGGTGAGATTGGCAGTGTCTACTATGCTGTAGTTGGAATAACATCTGTCTGTGTTCCAGGGATTGTTACAAGATTTCCACGGAAGCTCCTAGAATGAGTAGAACAAATGCTTTACATTCTCCTTTTCTCTTTAAAGATTTGTAAAAACACAGAGGAGACGGAATGCTTACAGTAGTAAAGGAGTTGTATAGGTAGTACAGTGCCCAGGCAATGATGACAACATAGTAAATGTTCAGCCAGAATGACAAGACAGCAGCCGCAAGACCAACACCTGTAATTGTCATATACCCTGTGTTACGACTACTGAACCAAAGTGGAATCAGAGAAAATACTGTGGCATTTACGCGGCATTGCAGAAGTCTTTTATAAGTTGCACTGTGCAATATGTGGAAGCTCTAAGTCTTTACAAATAAAGAGACAAAAAACTCAAGTATATACCACAGGTCACCAAACACTGCACACTTATTGAAAGCCATAATAGCAGAATAAAGAGTTTAGGGCAGACGAAAAAAACATGTAGTCGTATACCTTTGAACATTGGAGCCAGTTTCCAGACTCCAAGGCCGCCAATGGATGTGTACTGCCCGAGAGCGCATTCAAGGAAAAACAGCGGAACTCCCGCAAAAACGAGCGTCAAAAAGTACGGGATTAAGAAAGCCCCTGAAATGACAGAAACTCGTGAAAGCTACCCAACAGTTTTGCTCTTCAAAAGCACACATTCACATGCAGCACAGCACATCACAGTCAGTTTTCACTCTTACCTCCGCCGTTTTTCCCGCACAGGTAAGGAAATCTCCACACGTTGCCCAGTCCGATGGCGTAGCCTACACATGACAGCAGGAAATCAAATTTGCCACCCCAAGTTTCCCTGTCCGGAATGTCTTTCTTATTCTTCTCCGATTTGTCGTCCTCGGCTTTGGGTTTGTCGTTCGTTGTGATCTCGTTTAGTTCCGTCACAACTTGTCCGTCGGCGCTTTTGGTGTTGTTTGTCGCCATGTCTCTGATTTCAGCACCAGTCCGCGCAGACAGCAGCAGAGCTCCACACAGACACCCGCTCGAACCCGAGACCGCTTCAGTTAACCTGAAAACACCCAAACAGACCGTGTATTTCTTCCGTAAGGGCAGACAGCTGTTGGTTTGAAGAGCACGTCGACACACAGACAAGACCCGTCGTCTTTAATTGAGACTGAGCTGTCTGTCATTACCGCCAATGTACACGTATAAATCCGTGCGAGCCTTTTAGTAACATGTCTTTCTGCCTTTGTTTCTGCCTATCATTTATATAAATGCTTTCATAATATGCTTCCGTAATGCACATTTTTTTTTTAAATAAAAGAGGACATTTTTGGCCACATCATATTAACAATGCAATGCTAACTTTTCGTTGCCATCAATTATTATTGCTATTTCTATATATGAATCAAGAAGTAATATACATTTTGCAAATCTCCAATAGCCAATGTATACGCAAATGGGTTTATTCGTTTCTATTCGATTATTTTGCATCAAACAAACGATGCTTTCTTTCGAAATGTTTCAAAAATATATAAGATAGAGATTGAGTGCATTAGTTGAGATGAGGGCGAGCTCTGCTGCCTTTTCCGATTTGTCTCCAAATCCTCGAACCAACATTTCCAAATTTTTCACTATACTTACAGTGAATTTGAATCCGCTGGCAAATGGAATTTCTCCGCGTGTAGTGAAGTGAGGTATCCGTAGATTCCTCTGCAAGTTGTAAACTTCCAGTACGAGCTATGGGTCCAAAGAGTGTTGTGTCCATGTAAAGCTGTCCACGGACGAGTGGTTCTGAATCCACCGAGCACAGACTGTCTGCGATTAGCTGCTCCTCAACATCTCCAGAGCGTCAATGTCATGTGAAAGTCAACACCCCCACCACACACTAACACACGCACGCACAGAAAAACTCCTTCGGGTCAGCCACGCTACGCACAGTAAATTCAACGCATCCCTCTGTGTCAAAACAAAAATGTACACTTTATTTTGTTATTCAAATCCAAGCATTTGAATCCTCAAAATGGTTACATGGAATTCACGTTTCATGGATTACTGCACGTCATTCAAACAAACACATCCACTGGATGGACTCACAGGTCGACCCCCTGCCCATGCACTTTAACCAAATATCATCACCTCAATGTGGCTGCAGGTGGGAGCACCGAATCCTCCTCCTGGTGCGGGCAGGCAAACATCATTCTTCCTCTTTAACTATATAGAATAATAAATCAAGTGACACTATATCTGCAGTGAGAAGTGTGATAGTATTAAAGAGCAGTCCTATATGTACACATACGGTGTAAACGTGGTGAATAATTGATTTTCAATCCAAACTTAAACACCCCCTTAACACATCTAGGCTTCACCATTTCACATGATGTAAAAAGTGTAAATGTAAGCAAAAAGTTTGGGTCAGAGAGGTTTAGACTTGATCTCCTCTCCCAAATCTTGGCTCAGTGTTGAGAACTCAATTGGCAGCAGATGGTAAACCAATGAGGGGTGAACTAACCTACTAATGATACTCAATGAAATTTAGCATTTACAGTCCATCTGGCTGCATCTCCCTTTGGTTATACAGACACTGAAAACATGACATTCTGGACGAAACCTGCACCTGCTGTGCACACATGAACTCCTCTGAGTGGCTGGTGACATCCAGACTCTTTCAGAGAGATTCTTATGACAAAGCCAAAAATAAATTCTGAAATATCATTTATTTCAAGCATTAAAGTCACATTTCGACTTTAATCACATTTTGTCTACTAATATGTTTGGGAGATCATGGATTCCTATATATGCCTTTTGAAATTGTGTTCCCTGGTGAAACATTATCTAGCACGATTCAGTCATATAGGGGATACTGCATTTTCGGCGACACATTACTTAAAGCCATTATATATAATGTATTTTAAAGCGTTATTAAAGGGTATAGCGCATTATAATTGTTCATATCGTGTGTTGTAATACATGAAGTGTTTTGGTAAAGAAATATAACCAAATTAAGATTGCAAAGACTAACAATGAATCGATACGTGTTATAATGTTTTAACTGTAGTTACAATTATTCATGAAATAATTAAATTAATTATAATGTGTATTACAAGACATAATAAATACATTAAAACTAATTTTATAATGCATTACACATATATGCTTTAAGTAAAGTGTTACCGAATTTTCATTTTCGGGTAAACTTTCCCTTCAAAACTGTAAATGAAACCATATGTTTTAGATGTGTTACGTGAAAGATATTTTATTTGATCAATTGGTGTGAATGTAGACAGGAATGATGATTTAAAATAATACACACAAGTATATGTAGCACTGTATGTGTAGATGCATATACAAACAGCAATAATGCATGGGATCACATGCATGTTTTTTAACATCATGAGAATGTGTATCATTAATAACTTGGCCTTGATTTTGTTCTAATGCAATATGCAAATTCTGTCTGCTCTGAGGGACTCATTCGTTTCTCATGTTACTTTATGATAATGCTTGTGTGTCTGACCTGCTTTTCAAACCATGAACATTTGAAGAAATTACCATTAGTTTGTACTGAAGGCAACTCGAAGTAAACAGTGTTCGGTGTGAACACTGGAGCCCTTTTATGTGCGCTGTATAAAAGATATACATCCCTCAATGCAGTATGGGGCATTGAAATCGCTTAAAAATTTTGTTCAAGTGTTGCTAGGCAACAGGAAAATGGTCTCAGCCTCCCTGTTCATATTAGTATTTCTGCTGTGGTTTACTCCCATTGATATATTCAAGTTTTTTCCTTCCCTCCATTAGTATATGTCTTGTTTTTGAGGTCTTTGTTATTATTATCATCCTAATCATGTTACAGGTAATATACAGCCAATATATGTAATCCAGAGTTGGGATCTTTAGCTTGCCATTCTCTTCTCTCTCTATTTTTATGTTCACAAATACTAACAGCACTAACAGCATGTTTAATAATAACTAGGATGAACTGCTGTTAAAGTGCTGTCATCCGTGTAAGCAATCTGAAATGTTGATATCTGTTTTTAAGATCCGCCGCCATGTCATGAGCACACTGAACGCGGACATAGTAACACGGAGCACATGTCAAATTGTATGGCGTGTCTGCAATCTCACACTGTGGCACTAATGTTCAGTATTCACCGCCATCACTATGGAAACTGACTTGTGCCACAGAGCCGTTTCTGAAACCACATTGCCGCGTGTGAGTACACGTCTGCAGAAAACTCAATTTTGATTGCATAATAAATCCTTCAGCATAATAGTGTAGCATATTTTCAGGCAGAATAATCCGATCAAGAATTCATAACGAACATCAGGCAAACTAATAAGAAGAGATCATTGTTTTTCAAGGAAACATGAGTGAAATTACGAATTGCACTCTTTAGTGCACAAAAAACAATATCTTTGTTTCAACGAAAGCATATATTAGCAAACACATGCACACCCTTTGAATTTCTCCACCAGCCTTTGGGTAAACTGTATGAAAATGCTCTTCACGGTTTAAAAGGGTTTATCTGCTTCAAGGCGGTGTGCTGATGCATTGCTCTGACCGTGCCGTCCTGCAGCCCGAAAAAAATTAGCTCAAGCCTTCGGACAAGTTCTTCTGAGCTGAGCTAAGCCCTACATTCTAGGGACAGGCTTGACTTTTTTGCTGTTTACATAAGGCACGTTTTACGTTAACATGTAATGATGACGTCCGGGACGCTGCCTCCTCCTCCCAAAAACATCTTTCCAGCGTTATTTGCTCACGAGCACAAATACGAAAGCGACACTTTTGAGTGTTTTTGGTTCATGCAAGCGCATGCAATGCAACAAAATGCTGAATTTAAATACAGCACGAGATGATTCTTCTACGCTGATGCTCGCCTGCAGATGATTCTTTCTGGATTATAAAATGTCAAATGGCATGCACACATTATGATAGCTTTCTGTAAAAACACAAGGGGAACAGACATCCTAAATCCGAAGAAAACCAATCCCCTCCCTCTCTGTGCATGTTGCTGTCACCCCAATTCTTTTCATCAAATGGCCGTGAGCGTGCCTCGCATATGAATTCAGCTGATGAGTGAAATCTGCGCCCAAAGAAAGGCTGCCGGCGCTTTCCAAAGTCACATGACACTTAATTAGGAATTCTTCTACATTAGAAGGCTGGAATTCTGCCAAACGTCTATCAGTCGTCTCAGTCAACGTGCTGAATGTTGCGCACGCAGCTGCCTGAGGTGCAACACTGTGCTGCGTTATATCTGGCTGGAAACAAGCGGAGCTCCAGATATCCAGCTTGTGTCTAAACAGCACGTGAGGGGAAATCTAATTCTAAATGTGAAACTTCTCTTCGGGTGAGAATATTAAGTGATAATTGGTCATCATTTATTCATCCTCAGGTTGGTAGGACTTGCATTTGTAGAACAGAATGTCACAGCTTCTCTCTTACACACAATGAAATGTGAATTGGGAACCATCATATGAGAAATGTCCATATCATGCAATATACAGTATTCCGCATTTGTTGAGGTTGTAAATAAAGATGCTACAACACCATTTTTCATAAACTATTGAACAAGAATTCTAATTTCTGGGTCAACTATTACTTTCAAAATTCTGTGAACATACAGTATATCTGTAACAGCAACATCATACAGTTTCACTATAGACTGTAATCCAGCTGCATTGCTGTCCTCAGAGTGCTGGTTAGACATTTGGAAGACAAGAAGATTATCTATAGCATGCTAATTACCCCAAACACACGTGCTATTATTCTGGGGACGATGGGACGCATTGCTGTGCAACAATCTCATATGAGAAAATGATATAATTCTAGATGACCATCCTGATCCTGTGAACATGATGAAGAGATGCAAACCTGCTTTCTTCCAAACATTGAACGTATCTATTGAGTAGATGCTGTCAGGATAAACAAACAAAACATCCATAGCTTAGTGTGAGCAAGAAATCATGTTAACATATTCTATATGTATATTTTCCCTGAAAAATGTATAGATTTTCTTTCTTTGTTTGATCTTAACAACCAGAACCTTGTTCTGTTTTATTGTGTAGAGAAGACTGAATTAGTGGCCAAAACATTTAAAAAATTACAAAATTATTTGACAAAGATGACTGCATATCAGGAAATATGGGTTTGAAAAGCCATCTAGGTTAACGTGACTTTCTTTCTTTAGCCGGGCACAACTTGAGTAGTTTTAAAGCAACACTTTGTAGTTTTTCGACCTTAAAATAAGGTCTCAAAAATTATTTCATTGTTAGAACAACTCTTAACCGGACAAATTCTACAAGCACAGCTTGTAAGTCTTGTGATCGGGTCGTTTTCAAACGATGTTTTTGCACATATTAACCACATTGGGGAACCTGTGAGCAAAAGTTCTATAGTGTTGCTATAAAATATATCTTTCATTAACCTTTGACATTGAATAGTTCAAGTTTGGAAGTTCCAAAAAAGCACATACAGCAATGATAAAAAATTAAGAGACCACTTCAAAATTATTAAAGTTTTTCTAAAGTACTTAGAATGTGTTTTGGGATAAGGTTTTTCTATTTTTCTATCTGTCAAATGCAGAGGCTTCTGAAATTCTTCTTAAAGCTTAAGTTCAGTTTATACACTCCAAACACAACTATTAAAGACCAACAAATTTGCTTTAATTATGATAATATATACACTTCACATGTGACAAGGTTTTTAGATGAGCTAGTTTCAGCTAATGATCTGCTGCGATTTTCATGCACAACCACCTCCAGAGTTGACAGAGAATGGTCTTAAGAAGAAAAAAAAAGATGGGCCACAGCTTCTCTATGTGCTATGAATTACCTGACCAGACTATAAAAAACAGTTTGTGGATTCTACTGGCTAAAATCTAAAGGCTACTGGTTTTCTGTGCACCTCACATGTCCAACTCTCCTTTGTCCTTCCCCAGAGTTCAAAGGCACCTGAAATGCATGACTTATTGTTCACATATTTATGTAGATTCTTCTCTCTTTTTTCTTATATTGTATTGAGTGTTAGATTGCAATTCAATTTAATTTACTTTTATTGTATGTATAATTTCACTATTTCGTAAATAAAATTATTGTTAGTCTATTACTGTAGTGTAATACTTACGTCATGTTAATGTTTTTGTTACTCAACCAATGTTCGCTAGTCCAGCGGACTATCAGCATTATATACTTCATAAATCAATAAAGTAAAACTAACCTTAATAAAAATACCTTACAAATGTTTATTTTGTCCCAAATGCAAGCAACATGGACATCAAATATGGTTAGATTATTAATGTTAAATTATTTATGTTAAAATCACATTTATTTTGTAAAAATATTTTACATTTACGCATTTGACAGACCCTTTTATCCACAGCGACTTATATTGCATTATACTATACATTTGTGTCAGAGTATATGCAATACCTGGGACCAAACCCATGGCATTGGCGTTGGCGTTGCTAGCACCATGCTCTAACCACTGAGCTACAGGAAACCATTTTATTCACTGTGATTAATGTGTACTTTGAGCATATGGTATAATAGAAATCAAATTTTTTATCTATCAAAGATATTCTTTTAACAAAACTGTTGATGTAGTTAATGTTGCTTTTACCACCTAATAGTGCATTACAGTAATCCAGTCTTGATGTCATTAAGGCATGAATTAGCTTCTCTGCATCTGATGGTGACAGCATATGACGTAGTTTAGATATATTTTACAGCTTTTGACCTAATTCAAATTTCAGTTTTTAGAGACATTATATGTGGAAAAGCTGTTAAAAAATACAGTTTTTTTAAGTGTACATATGTTCCATGAAAAATAACTTGCAGGCTGACAGGAAGAAAGGTGCTATAATAATGCATGTCTGTTAATTGAAATAAAATAAAATATGTAAATACTATTTTAAAAACTTGAAAAAGGTACTTTTGCCTTTTTTTATGCTTTATTGGAGAGGACGGTAGAGGTTGACAATAAAGCATGGGATGGAGAGTAGTCAAGTCAGCTTTATTTATATAGCACTTTTTACAATTTTCATTGTTACAAAGCAGCTGTACAAGAAAACATTGACTATAAGCAAAACATATCAGGTTATGCAAGTCAAAACACAGGTCAAATATCAGACAGACTATACATTCCTATATGCAGTGCTAATTAAATAAGACTATAAAATTCTAGCAGGCCCCCTGGCCAGGCAAACAGTGCAAAACATTTACATTTATCATACGCTTTTATCCAAAGCGACTTACATTGCATTACACTATACATTTATACATTGGTATCTGCAATCCCCTGGGATCAAACCCACAACCTTGCGTTGTTAAAGCAAGGCTCTTACCACTGAGCTACAGTATACAGTATACAAATGGTGACGAAGAACCCAAAACTCCCTTGGAGGAGAAAAAAAAACCTCAGAGGGAAACCAGGCCTGACCAGGGGATTCCAGTTCCCCTCTGGTAAAAGTCTAGATTTAAACTGACAGAGTGTGTCTGCCTCCCTGACAGTGCAGGGAAGACTATTCCAAAGTTTAGGCGCTTAATAAGAAAAGGATCTGCCGCCTGCACTTGATTTAGAAATTCTAGGAATTATTAACTGACAGGACGCCTGAGAGCGTAGTGCACGTGAAGGACTGTAATACGTGTAAAGTTCACTCAAGTAGTGAGAAGCACCATGCAAGGCTTTATAGGCAATAAGCAAGATTTTAAAGTTAATGCGATGCTTTATAGGTAACCAGTGCAAGGTTGACAGAACCGGGCTAATATGCTCATACTTATTTGTACGTGTAAGAATTCGAGCTGCCGCATTTTGGACCAGTTGAAGTTTTTGTAATAGGCCTGCAGGGCAACCACCTAATAGTGCATTACAGTAATCCAGTCTTGAAGTCATAAAGGCATGAATTAGCTTCTCTGCATCTGATGGTGACAGCATATGACGTAGTTTAGATATATTTTTAAGACGGAAAAACACAATTTTACCGGTTTTGGCGACCTGGTTCTCAAATGACAGAGTACTATCTGATAAAACGCCAAGATTCTTAGCTGAAGATGACGGTTTTATGGAACATCCATCCATAGTTAAGCAGTATTCTTGGTTGTTACATATGGCGGTTTTCCGTCGAATAAGTAACACTTCAGTTTTGTCCGAGTTCAGTAATAAAAAATTGTTACTAATGCATTTTTTCTGGCGTTTCCGAGAAGGTGCAGTTAAAATTTTAAAATAGTAGGGATTCAAATTCAGGTCACAAGATGTGCAAGTTGCACTATTTGTCATTGAGGCAACCACTAAGGCTTTTAGCACCGACAACTCTACACCCTTGTAGCCTGCACCACATAACTACTGGATACATTGACTATAAGGACTGCCAAAGCATTCAGATTGTGACTTAACGCCATGTGAATTCTCTGTCTCCAACACTAGTATATTTGGCCTCCTGGATTCCTTTGCAATTGATCTCTGATAGTGAAGAACAGCATAAGGATGTATGTGTTATCTGGCCTTTCCTCATCGCTTTACTTGCTGTTTCATTATTTAGTCCACGTACCCTTTCATTTAAAAAGTCAAGTCAGCTTTATTTATATAGCGCTTTTTACAATTTTCATTGTTACAAAGCAGCTGTACAAGAAAACATTGACTATAAGCAAAACATATAAGGTTATTCAAGTTATAACAAAAAAGGGGAAAACACAGAAGACCGACACAGACACACTGATTCAGACACACCTGCACACACACAGAACCGCACGCACAGGGGTCATCACCGAGAACCACACACCCAGGATAAGGAGAGAGAAACACAGGTCAGATATTAAGCAGACTATACATTTCTATATGCAGTGTAATTAAATAAAACGTCAATAAACTGTATTTCATTACACTACCCTGACATCTTGGCACCTAAACAAATTGTTAACAACTTAACAAAAACGAACAAATGGATGTATAAACATTAAAGCCAATAGTAGGCTAAGGAGAATTCAATAATGCTAAAAAAACAACATTGAGACTTTATAGAAGGTCATACGATCCCTTTAACTTTTTTGAAGTGATTAAAGCGTGTCTGTCTTTTTTATCCACTGAAACTAAGACAGATGAAAAGATAACTAAATGAAGTTGCTTCTATTGTATTTATGTGCAGTTGAAAGACTAATTTACAGATTATTTGAAGTATGCCATTATAAAAGAAACTGAAACTGATACAAACTCTTGATATTCTGTATATGTACATACTGTGGGAAAGAAGGAAGCAGTATCCTGTATGTGAACACAAGGAAGTTTAATGTTTTAATAAAGTCCATGTGGTACATTATCAAAGTACAAAGATGATTTATTTCCCACCACTTCGGAATTAACCGAAACACAAGGATTTCTGTGGCTTGGTATGTTAGAAATTTCATTTTAAGATTTAACATTTTCTGACCGCCTCAAAACTGCACCAAAGACAGTGATTCAATGGACCGGAAGACTCACGTCCGCGGGTGGAGGTGCTGGAGGTAATAATGTGACCTCGGATTCATTATAGGTCCAGAGAAGCATTAGAGCTGCGAGCCTGAGATGCAGCGCATGCGCTGTGAATGAGAAATGAGCCCCGAGCTTCTGTTCCTGTAATCCTTCATTCAAACAAGCATCGCACAAGACCACACAGACATGCAACGTTTGCCGTCTGTATTCTTGCACTGTATATGAACTCACAGTTGTTATCTTGTGACAAACTCGCTTGTAATGAGTGATGTAGAAATGCAAAAATCTATTTTAACATGTTCATTATGTTTAGGTGTAAGCTCTGTTAGGGGCTAAACCCTTTAAGGCTTTATAAGTGATTAAAAGAACTTTAATGTCAATACGATACTTAACGGGTAGCCAGTGAAGGGTTGATAAAATTGGGGTGATCGTATTTTCTGGACCTGGTTAGAACTCTGGCAGCTGCGTTCTGAACTAACTGTAGTTTGTTTATTGATGATGCAGGACAACCACTAAGTAGTGCATTACAGTAGTCAAGTCTTGAGGTCATAAATGCATGAATAAGCTTCTCCGCGTCAGCAACACACAGAATATTTCGTAACTTGGCAACATTTCTTAGGTGGAAAAAGGCTGTTTTTTTGACATTTGAGATGTGATTTCAAAATGACAGGTTGCTGTCTAATATAACGCCTAGATCTTTTACTGTATTTGTTGGAGTAACAGTACATCCTTCAACTTGCAGTTTATAATCAGAAATATTTGGTTTGCGTGTATTTGGTCCGATAAGTAATATTTCTGTTTTATTAGAATTTAAAAGAAGGAAATTACAGGTCATCCAATGTTGTATATCTTCAATGCAGTCTGCCAATTTGGATAGCCTGGAGGAATTATCTGGTCTTGATGAGATATATAGCTGAGTATCATCCGCATAGCAATGGAAGCTAATTCCATGTTTTTTAATAATGTTTCCGAGGGGAAGCATGTATATGGAGAACAGCATGGGTCCCAGAACCGATCCCTGAGGTAAGATACATCACTCGATCCCTTGACTGCGATTGATTGAATAAGGAATAATGTGAATGATTGCTGCATATATGTGTCATGGGAAAGGCTGAATAAAATGATGTGAATGATGACATGACGTCATTCGGTTTTAGTTTTCATACTCTCTCAAAACCGTGTAATGGTTTATGTTATTTTAATTGGCAGATTTCAACATAGCAAATAATGGGGAAAAAAGCCAGCCCGCAAAGAAGGCAAGATGTGTGTCCGTCTTCTCACACATATGTTGCCTTCTTTTTTCCTTTCATTTCAGGACAAAATGTGAGAGGAAATTGCAGTGTTTATCTGTGCCCTGCTACTATACGGAGGAGAGAGTTTCTATGGCAACCTCTCCAAAATGACGTGCTCTGAATGGCATTTCATGAGATGTGCAGCTGATTATAGTCAAGAGAGGAGGGATGCTGCTTCTGTTAGCCATCGCTGTAAAGGGAAATGTACAGTGCTCCAATAAAAGCGCTTTCACGTCTTTTGACTATAGTAGTGCTGCGTATCTTCTACACACCAGAAGAAATGTGTTGTTACTTTAAGGAGAAGAAGAACTATTCGAATTTACTGCCCCCTGCTGTGCGCACAGACTGTCAATAGCATTTCTGTTTGCAGCATGCTTTCTTCTCTGTGTGGTATTTATGCTGACATTATCCGAAACACCATCTGTATCTCAAAATAAAATCATTTAATCTTGTTTAATTGAAATATATGTCATTGTAAATCTGTGAAATAAATGGTCAACATCGAAATCTGGACTGTTCTGTCTATACTGCGACGTTTCTGCCATGTTAATTTAATGAAGGTCAAAAATATAACTGGAGAAAGCTATTCATGAGCCGTTCTATTCACTTGTGTGATTTACATTTTTGTCATGTAAGGTAAGTGTGTGTTTTGCAAGTCAGAGGTGGGAATATCTTAAGAGATCATTTCAAAGACCATTTTTAGTTTTTCTCAATTTACTATTTATAGGTATTTGTGTTTAGGTAAAATTATCATTTTTGTTTTAGTCTGTGAACTACTAACAATATTTCAGACCTCAAATACTGCAAACCAAACAAGTTTATATTCACTTTTACATAATACAATATTTGTGTTTTTTTCATGTGATAACCTTGATTTTATGTGTCTTGTCATGCTTTCAGTATTTCACATCGCTGTTGGATATCTTGATGTAATTTTGTTGATGTCACTCCTGAGGTTTGATTTTGTTGAAATTCAATACACAATGGACTGGAATGGCCAAATGCTGATTAAATGAAAATTTGGAATGATATCTTATGAGTAAAAAAAACATAAAACTGGAGATATTTGTGTTTAACCTCGTCAGACCTCACATGAAAATTTTGAAAAAAATGACCTTACCCTAATCTTCATATATAGATCCGGCATCCGCCATGTTTTATTGTCATTTGCTCTTTGACCTTTGAGCTATTTACATAGGCACCCCTGTGCCTATGGGGTCAGTACAAACAAAATGTATTCGCAATAAATGTATTCATCTGTCTTGCATAAAAAAGAAACACAAATCTCAGCGGAAGTTGTATGGAGTATTTAATTAAAGTTCCAAGAGGTCCGGTCTTTATATTTTCTTCCAAACGGAGGTCCAGACAATAATATTTTGATATATGTATGTATAGGCTCTGTGGCTCTGTGGGCCCTCTTAATAGAAGTCTGATCATTAATATTTGTAAATAAATAAAAAACTACTGACAACATGCAAACAGCAAATGTAATGTAACAATTAAAATGCTATTGAGCAATTGAAAACAGAGTTAATAAAAGGAAACGCTTTGGTGCTAAATAAAGATATTAGAGGATATAGCGGGAAAAGATCAAGTGCATAATGTTGATGAGAGCGCGTGTGATGTGATAATCCGTTGTGAAGACCCGCGCCTCAATTTAAACAACCAAAATAGTCAAAAGTTTTAAATGGTTTCAATCGTCTCGTGGTCCGGATGGAATGAAGCAAAGGTTCGGATACGGACCACCTGTTGACGATGACTCCAATAGACCATCCAGGTATTTCTTGTCTATTGTTTTGTGCCTATTGAAGTTTGGGAAATTCTACTCATGACTCATCTTCGCCTCCTATATAGTATGGAAGTAGGCAATTTCAGACGCACAGTGACTACGTGTTTACATAACAGAGAACAAGCATTTCCATTACTCACAGTAGATTCCACATCACTACAAGTTCCTGCAATAAAACTTGAATGATCATGTGACTGACCATCCAAGATTAGAGACGAGAGACACACAGGGTGGCGTTGCTTCCTGTGAAAGCATAGTAGCCGTTAGCATCTTCACTGGGCTACCAGCACTGCTGTTTCTCTCCTCTGTGAGTTTTAATAGGTGTCTGTGGTTATTCTGCCTGGTTTGCTCATGTGAAGGGGAATTAAGCCTGGTGAAGCTGTCAAGTGCAGAGAGGCTCAGCAGTGAATATTTACACACATTTCCCCAATTCTATACCGTTTGTGATACAGGTCCCTTAAGGGATTGTTTGACTCCATTAATTAGGTCAGCTGGAACGAGAAACACTTCCCATAACACCAACTGTACTGAAAGAGGAATCCCAAGATTACTGTAGTCAGCAGAATCTAGTTCGTATGGTTCATTATGAACACACGGTGGACCAAGATACAACCACAAGTATACACTAGGTCTTCCAGTGAGGGCAGTGGCGGTTCTTCATTGAATTGCACCCCGGGCGAGAACATCTTTGAGCGCCCCCCCCTCAAAAAAACTAAATTATGTCATATTTTTCTTGACCTAAACTACAGTGGTACAAATTGAATTTGTCATTAAAATGTAATTGTACCACTGTAGTTGAGGTCAAGAAAAGTATACATGACATTGTCATAAAACAATTTGACAGAGTATTAACAATTAATGATATTTTACTGACATTCAATTTGTACCACTGGAAAAAAAGTGGTCAGAAAAAGATTCATGACAGTTATAATGGCCTCATGACAGCCAATGTCAAAACCAATATGACAGTTAACCCAGCTGTAGTGGCCTTAATTCATTTATCTTCTTATTGGTTATTTGTAATCACGTGTTTTGTTGTGTTCACTTCCGTTTCCTTTATATCCGGTGTGTTATATTGTTTGTCGTGGTTGGTAGGGGGTGAGCGATGGGATGGCCAACTTTCTGTTGACCGTACAAGTAAAATGTTTGTTCTGTCAAATAAAACAACTGTACAGAAGTGTCCCCGTTTCTCAGTCTCTAAGGCAATATGGTTAGATGCCGAAACACCAGCTAAGTAGTGTCTTACATTCAATTATTAATCTGCTATGTCATGTTTTAATGACAATTATGACAGGTTAAGATGTATTGGTTGATGTAAAGTTGTCAACAAAGACCTCAAACAAACAATATTTGCATTAAAAATGTCATAATTGAGCGAATGACACTTAATGACAGTTGTCATAAACGTGCATAAAACCTTCATATTCATGACATGTGTGATGTAGCAAATAAATATAGCAAAGGTTATGTTCGTCTTAGAAACTAGCTACAGATTGAAAAACTCTGTTTGCTCATTACGGGACCTTACGTTAACCCAACTGATGGAAATAAATAATAATAACTGAACTTGTAACAGTTTTGTTGCAAAGCACAATATTATGGTGAAATTAGATCTTGTGTTTGTTGACTTAAAACAAAATTTGTTGTATAAGTGTTGTCGGTTCTACCTGCCCTGCGCGGGTGTAAATGTGCTCTTCTCATGGTCAACTATTTCTGTGCTCGATAAACTCTCCCAAGTTGTTTTCGAGCATGAAACCCATTTCTTAGTCCCGTATTGGTCAATTCTCCCAGAAAAGTACGGCCAAGCATCAACCCGCGAAAGCGAGAGAAGGTGCATGTGCACACATCAACCAGCTGGAGCAAGAAGAAGAAAGCACTGCGTTCGCAAAGTTCAGCTACGTTTGTCTGTTCACTGCATTTCGGTGAGGAATGTTACATTAACGATGGATACAACAAACTGATAGACCGGATATGTGTGTGTTTTGTTGGCAATGGGTACACTTGAGGGGGATGTGAGTGTATGCAGTTTACCACTATGCCTTTCGCTTGTCTTTAATGCTGTGGCTATACCACTGATGCAGTTGCTATATTTAGTTTACTGCTTAATGCCGAGACTTGACACAGAGACTAGGCTCTTTTCTCATATGACACTGTTTGCGTTAATATACGCAGTATTAAAGACCAGAGTAAAACATTGTGGCCAACTGCCGGCATACACTCACGTAATGCACGCACTGCTTTATTTTGTCAAGACCTAAAACACAAATGTCCTATATAATATAAATAACCCAAACCAGTCTTATTCCATTTATTTATTCATTATTTGTTTAAAAAATTCTCTGCAAATCACTCTTGCCTTTTCTTTCAAGACTGAAGCCCATCATGAGCATATAGTTGTTTTATCAAAGTTGGGTGATGGGACGTCCCACACTTAAAGGGGAAGAGGGAACAGGCTGTTCTGCACTCCAGCTATAAAACTCAATCAGGCCTGTATCCTTTTCTCCACTATCATTTGAACTTCTCACCAGTGACGCATAATGAATGATATCTACAAAGCAGCCGTGAGTATGAATTTAAGTTACTTTTTTACTTGGATCTGCTTTGGATTGTTTCAAAAAGTATTAGCACTTTTAATTAAGGTTACATATCATAAGATTCTAGAATGTAATAATTAAACCATTAATGGGAAGTAATGTAACTGTGATAACTTGTGAGATACACAGTAATTGATTATCAGTTCCATTATAAGTTGTGGTCAAACATTATACATTTTAGAAGAAGAAGAAGAAAGACCTTTATTGCAAATGTGCTTGGACACACAAGGAATTTGTCTTAGTGACAGAAGCTTCCAGTGCACATACAGGTTAAACAAAATAAACAAGGCACAGGTAACAAAAAATATTCTGATTCTATAACGGATGCAGTATTTAGAGTCTTTGTACTTTATAAACTTTCCATTTATAGATCCAACATAGCTAACGCAGTCAGTTAAGTTATTATTGTACACAATATCAAGTCAAAAGTCACCAAAAAAATAATACAAAATAAACGATGCATGCCAAATAGGGATGTGATTAAATGCCAATGAAATTAATGTAAATACGGGGAGATTAATCATGATGTTTTCTATTCTGTACTTATACTTTTTCCTCAAACTGTACTGTAAAGTAATGTTCATACTAAATGTGTATTTGTTGGCCTGCAAGGCTTTAAAAAGAGTGTATCTGATTTTAAATCAAATTGACACCCAGATAATTCAGAATAAAGGACAATGAAAAATAAGGTTGCGTCACTCAAGATAGCCGAATGCCCAAATATAGATTTTTATTTGGAAAGTCTGGAAATACCTTGACTCTTGAGTGTTATCAAAGCTGATAGAGGCCACTCGACCGGTTTATTCATGGCTACACATGGAGCTCCTCTTGCCTCCTGTGGCTAATTTTGGCACGTTTTGCTCAGCCGGTAAAACAGGAGCTTCAGATAAAACACTCAGGCTGAAATTCTTGTGCTCAATGTGTGTCTTAGAGTAAGGGTCACGGGTTATGAACTCTCGATATACACGAGACTGATGTTAGTCTGGGAAGAACATCTTCAGGGGGAAGATACAGTTGGACGGTGTGCAATCTGAGATGGAAAACAGACGATATATTTCTGATAAACAGTTGTCTCATGGGTTTGCTTTCTGGTTTATCCATCTATTGTTGAGATATCATCTGCAGTTAGCAATCTACATGTCTTTTTTTTGCTTAGATAGACTTATGAGATGTTCTGTATATGAAATGTTAAGTCCACATTAAACTCAGGTGTAACATTGTCTTTGTCCTTGTGTTAGCATAAAAAATGTGATTAATTATTTAATGAACTAAGCTAAATCTGGAGTGCAGTTTTGTATTTGGTGCTGTTGACACAAAACCCTGTTACTATCTTGCTGTTCCTTCTGATTAAGTTTTATATTGTATTAGAACCAAGAATTCAATAAATAAATACAAAAAGACAACGTATTGTATGTCTTGGTGGCCTTTGGAGAATTAGACCAAGGTCTGATGAAAAGACGGGGTGGTTCATATGGTTGAAATACAATAAGATGTGTTTTTGGTTGCCGTTATCTGTGCATGTTACTATGTCAAACTTAATTTAGTCAAGTTTAATGTTGCAAACATTTCCCAGATTCCCCCAATTTATAGCAAGAGCTTGTTACATTGGATTACTATATTTGTATGTATATATGTATCTATGTATAACTCTACGACCCGCCGGCGGGTCACAAATATATTTCTTTAATGTTTACTGTTTACTTTAATGTTTCTTTAATGTGTATTTCTGTAACTCTAACTTTCACATGTGGCATCATTTGAAAGCTTAGAGTCTCTAGTTTCTGGAGAAGTGCACCATTTATCATTTATCCTACACAAAATAACTTACATAGGCTGAAATTCATCAGATCCCCATGTCACAGCCCCTTTATTATCATGTATGTTTATCATCATGAACATTTTTTATGTATTGATATTTTACCACAGATCAAATGCAAGTCGAACGGATTATGATGTATGAAATTGATGTTTGTAAACAAACAACACATCCATCGAATATCTAAGCTAACAACCGCATTCCACCATTACACTTAGCCACATTATTTTGAATAGGTTGTTATCTACATAATAATTCCATTCCTACCTCTTTTCGTGGTTTTAAAGGTTAAATATCCATTTCCCCTGTGTTTCCCATCAACGTGCTGTGTCAGCAACGTGATTAAAAAAAAGCTTGGATAGTTGGATAATTCAGAAAAATATCTGAACCTCTGTCTATCCAGATAAGTCAAGTCAAGTCAAGTCAAGTCAGCTTTATTTATATAGCGCTTTTTACAATTTTCATTGTTACAAAGCAGCTGTACAAGAAAAAATGACTATAAGTAAAACATAAAAGGTTATGGAATTCAAAACACAGGTCAAATATCAGACACACAATAAATTACTATATGCAGAGTTAATTAAATAAGACTATCAAATTCTAGCAGCCCCCCCGGCCAGGCAAAACAGTGCAAAACAGTATGCAAACGGTGGCGAGGAACCCAAAACTCCATTGGAGGAGAAAAAAAACCTCGGAGGGAAACCAGGCCTAACCAGGGGATTCCAGTTCCCCTCTGGCAAAAACTGCAGCCTCTGCACAAGCTCAACAGTGCTTGCACAACAAGGCGAAAATAAAAAAAAAATTAGATTTAAAATTATCATTAATAATCTAATAGTGGCTGAAGTAAGATCCATATTAAATGGAAGCTCAGACTGTGATCCCACATTTGTCCGAATAGACGAATCAGAGGCTGAGATATGGCAATGCACAACAGGGGAGGTGGACCAAAACACCACGAGCCACTCATGGAACTCAACACCAAGTTTTGCTTGTTACATGCACTTTCAGCTGTGTTACATGCAATTTTGAGAGGTTTATTGTGAAATTACACAAAAATATGACATTTTAAAATTGGATATGCAGAAATTTCCAAAAAAGGACACTTGACTTGTAGAATTATAGTTGAATACCAAGTGATAGAGAAACAAATCCTTATTCCTCTGTTTGTTGAGACCTGTTGGAAGGTTCCTGGGCCCCTCAGGCTCAAAGTAATACACTTTCAAACACAGACTTTAGAAAAAGTATTTTTCACAGGACTGAAAACACATACAATAATGTTTATAACTTTCAGCAGTGTTTTATGAAATTTGAAGGGGTTTCATGGAATATGAAACCCAACATTTTGCATTCACACCACTGTATGTGGATATGGTGTGCATTTAATATTGGGTATGCCAGATTCAGGCAGAAACCCTCCAAAAAGAGTTTGACAGGTTCAGTTTACTGTGTCCATGTTGGTTACAGTATTCCAAAACTAAACAAAATGCTTAATGTTTTTAACAGGCAGAGCAGCTTACAGATGAGCAGAAAAATGGTATGTTAGACATTCCTACATTATGTGTGTCTTAGATGGGACAAATAAATGTTCTTTTATTCTTTTTTTTATCATGGACATGTACGTTTCTAGTGCACTGAACTATTACAGTCCCTTTGTTGCAGCTGTTATAGTAAGGAACTACTAAGGAAAGCATTGTATTTTACATGCTGTTGCCAACTTCTAATGTGGCTCATCCAATCACAATTGATTCAGACATATGTTTGTTTATAGTGTACAAAGGATACATACAACTGAAAAATTATTTATTTGTATCGCAGAGTTCCGGGCAGCCTTTGACATCTTTATCCAAGATGCTGAGGATGGCTGTATCAGCACCAAGGAGCTGGGGAAGGTGATGAGGATGTTGGGACAGAATCCTACACCAGAGGAACTCCAAGAAATGATTGACGAGGTGGATGAAGATGGTAAAACTAAGAACTATCAAGATGTTTTTTATATTATCAAGTGAAATCAAATGCAAACCGTTTTCTGAGTTAATTTATAGAAAAGAAAACATACGTTTCTTTAAGCAAGGGTGAGGCCACATCAGATGGATATGAAAATAGGATGCTGTTGTCTCAAATATATATATTGTGGCCTCGAGATAATATACTGCAATCTCGTTTAATGGATATTCCAAAAATATAATCCACGGCATGTTTTGTCACTGTGATGTTTAAATGAGCTTGGGCAACTGTTTACAGGTATGTTATTTGTGCAGGGAGTGGTACAGTGGATTTTGAGGAGTTCTTGGTCATGATGGTAAGATGCATGAAAGATGACAGCAAAGGAAAATCAGAAGAAGAACTGGCAGAACTCTTTCGCATGTTTGATAAGTATGTACAACAACATACAATGCACGGTGAAAAGTCATTGAATTGGGTTATGAGATTTTAGATGGTTTGTTTGTATCATAAATCAGGAATGAAGATGGTTACATTGATCTTGAGGAACTGAAGATGATGCTGGAAGGGACAGGTGAAGTCATCACTGAAGACGACATTGAGGAACTTATGAGAGACGGAGACAAAAACAACGATGGAAAAATAGATTATGATGGTAAGGGAGAATTTTATAATTATTTTCTTTTGATAGCTTATGCCTAAAAATGTGTGACAACTGACAAAAATATTGTCAATTTAAAATCTAAATTGAATCTGTTTCAGAGTTCCTGGACTTCATGAAAGGGGTGGAATAAACAACAAAATAAAGTTTTTCTGTTGTTTGTTGATTTTCTGTATAAGAGAAGAGTCAATTGTATATTTGCCGCAAATATATGAGTTAAGGGTCTATCGTAACATGCCTAGTATTTATAAAACAATACTTGATTTACTTCAAGATGTTGAACTTAAAAATATATGAAAACATTACACCCCAGGTACATTTAAAGAGATTTGATATGGTGCCGTAATCTTACAATATCACATCACACAGAGATCTGGTTTAGAATCACAGCTTTAAGCCTGAAGTTTTGTGTGACTTGATATTTATATGATTAAAGTGTGACCGAAAACCTTTCTCCCTTTTCCTTTCAAATGACTTTTCAGTGGTTTAATATAGTCATCAGCGGTTCTTAGTCCGTTCTTTCTGGTCCATCTTTCGAACCAATCTGTCTTTAGCAATTCCTTTATGAGTATATACAACACTTTTTATATATTCCATTCCAACAGAAGTTAAATAACAATAATAATAAATTAATTTATGAATTTAATATGTTTGTAAATTAGTAGATTAGTGGGGCACAACAGACTCTTATTTCAATTCCCAAACAGCCTTCAGATTGTGGTGAAAACTGCTACATCCCCTAAACACGCATTACAAACACTGTCTAATCCCCTTTATGGCGACATATTCTTCTGTATTTATACTTTTATTTTTGCACCCTCTATTCGGTCATTTGCACTCTGCTTGCTTCACTGTACTGAAGGATGAACTGAAAGAGAGATACCCTCTTTATCTCCACAGCCATTGATAGATCTTTAGTCTCTCTCTGCACAATGTTATTTTTATTGCAACTATACTCTACATAGCTTCTCCTAGCAACTTAGACAAGTTACCAGCACTGTTTGGCTGATCAACGTTTCTTCTGATGATTTCTTTGATGGCAGTAAAATCCAGAAGAGGGCTGTCGTTTCAGCTATCACTCATAGCTTACCTTTTTAGTTCCATGAGCATCTCAATCCAGCCATCAAATGAAATGAAACCAATGAATACATTGAACATGGGACTTGGACCAGGGTCTTCTCTACTATGCTTACTATGTATTCTGTCAAAAATGTAACTGCTGGTTCTTTGCTTCTGAATATTTGTATATTAATACAGGGTTTTAAGAAGGTCTGGCGGGTTAAATGGTCTTTTGGAATATTTAGGAACACTCAAAATATCTAATCTGAAGGGGCGTTTCCTTGTTTTTGCATAACACTGTCATGAGCATCAGAAGTATTATTATGCTATCGTCCTATGCCACAGCAGCTTTAGCTTGATGGGTGTGGAGGAGGCTTGACATAACTCACTAAGGAGGACTACTGATTTGACGTTCATCGGCTCTGAGCTCCTGTAGCGTGGGCTGCTGCTCAGGGGCTTAGTTTTTAATAATGTGACCTTAAGTTGTTCTAGAGAACTGGACAGGTTTAAGCTAAATGTTTTCACAAATGCAGAGGTATAGACTACACTGTCAACGTTTTCCCTGCAGCACGGTTGCCAGCAAGTTACTGTATTTCAATTTACAGTACCTGAATATATACTATACAGTACACAAAATATTACTGTATAGCTACAAAATGGTACATTGCTGTATCTTAACTGTAATGTAGAAATGTGGAATTGTACAAAATCTACAGCAATATCTAACAGTGTAGTGTCTTGTGTAGACCACTGAAAACCAGAAATCAGAAAATGCCAAAACAACTAAAGATTGAAACTGTCCAAAACATAGCAGGGCAAAGCAATTTACAAGGATGAACTTAAAAGGAATGAAGCGCCATCTCGTGGCTGTCTCCAGCACTACAATACAGTCTCCAGGCTCACAGAATCTCTGACATCAATATTTTTATAAATAACAAAAATACGAATCACTCTCTGGCCATCCAGGATTGTTTTTTCAATTCAATTTTATTTATATAGCGCTTTTCACAATGTGCATTATTCCAAAGCAGATTTACAGGGGAAAATAAGAAAAAACGACAAAGACAAAAAAGGTAAACCACAGTACACTGTAAACTACAGTAGATTTGGTGTTTATATTAAATTAGGTTAAATTATTCTGGTAAATAATATCTAATGTCAGCAGTCTCCCGGTGGTTTATTTAGCATATTTTGCATTAAGTGAATGCTTGGCTGAAAAGATGTGTCTTTAATCTAGATTTAAATTGGCCGAGTGTGTCTGATCCTGGAATAGTATCGGGAAGGCTATACCAGTGTTAAGGTGCTACGTATGAGAAAGCTCGACCCCCTTTGGTGGATTTAGTTATTCTAGGTGTTATCAAAAGCTTTGAGATCTTAGAGAGCGTGATGGCTTGGAGTGTGATAGAAGCTCTGTTAGGTAGGTGGGGCTAAACCGTTTAAGGCTTTATAAGTGATTAAAGGAGTCAATACGATACTTAATAGGTAGCCAGTGAAGAGTTGATAACATTGGGGTTATGATGGTATTTTCTGGACCTGGTTAGAACTCTGGCAGCTGCATTCTGAACTAACTGTAGTTTGTTTATTGATGATGCAGGACAACCATTAAGAAGTGCATTACAGTAGTCAAGTCTTTAGGTCACAAATGCATGAATAACACATCTGCGTCAGCAACACATAGAATATTTCGTAATTTGGCAAAAAAAATTCGGTGGAAAAAGGCTGTTTTTGTGACATTTGATATGTGATTTTAAAATGACAAGTTGCTGTTTAATATAACACCTAGATCCTTTACTGTATTGGTTGGAGTAACAGTACATCATTCAATTTGCAGATTATAATTTGAAATATATCCTATAAGTAATATTTTTGTTTTATTAGAATTTAAAAGATGGAAATTACAAGTCATCCAATGTTTTCTATCTTCGATGCACTCTGCCAATTTGGATAGCTGGAAGGAATCATCTGGTCTTAATGAGATATATAGCTGAGTATCATCTGCATAGCAGTGGGAGCTAATTCCATGTTTTTTAATAATAATGTTTCCAAGGGGCAGCATGAAGATTGAAAATAGCAAGGGTCCTAGAACCGATCCCTGAGGTAATCCATAATTTACTTACGTTAGATTTGATGATTCTCCATTTAATGGACATATTGATGTCTGTCTGATAAGTAAGATCTGAACTATTGTAGTGCCTGTCCCTCAATACAGGTATAATTGTGCAAGCGATCTAGAAGTATGTTATGGTCTACAGTATCGAACGCAGCACTAAGGTCAAGCAGGACTAGGGGTGAGATGTTACCTTTATCTGATGCTATAAGCAGGTCTTTGTAATTTTAACGAGTGTGGTTTCAGTACTATGATGCGGTCTAAAGCCTGACTGAAATGTTTTGTGTATTTCCTTATTATGTAAGAAAGAGCATAACTGAGTGGACACTCACTTTTGCTAGTATTTTTGACAGGTAAGGGAGATTTGAAATCGGTCTATAGTTTCCTAGTTTATTGGGGGTCTAAGTTTGGTTTCTTGATAAGAGGCTTAATGTCGGCCATCTCAAAGTGTCCTGGGACATGGCCTAGATTAATTGACGAATGTTATAAATGGGCTCTATTGCAACGGGTGCTCTGTGAGTGAAAACGGCGCAAAATCGGATTTAGACTTTTTTATAAGCCCAAACAAAGCCTGAAGAGACAGAATGCTTTGTTTGATTGAACTGTGTAAAAGCAGTGGAGAAACGTCTCATCCATCAAGACAATATGAGATTTGACAACAGGGTCAAAACTTAACAAGCACAAAAGACTTCATACCGATGCCATACACAAAACAGTGTTATCTGACGCTGCCCGCCAAACCCAAGACACAGCAAGGCATGTTTTGGAGCTAATGTTCAGATCAGTATTGTTCCTGGGAAAGAAAGGATTGGCTTTTAGAAGCAACACACCTGTGATGGCATTTTGTATGAACTGATGCTTGAACGTGCATATAACCTTCCGAGAGAAAGACAGTGGATTGAGAGGAGAGATAACTAGCTCTTAGACACAACCCAGAATGAAATCATTCTGTTGTAGGCCTATGCATGCGCTATTCAATGTGAGATTGTGTCTCGTGCCACAATTATTCCGTACTACAGACTGACAGCTGATGGAACCCCAGACTCCAGTATAACAAAGCAGTTCTCGCTGATGCTGTGGTATGTGGATGAAAATGTGGAGATTCATTCTGAATTTCTTGGATTTTACAATGCCCCAGACAGCAGCGGAGAGACCATGTTCAGGTGCATTAAACATCCAAATTGAGCGTCTCCATGGATATTGTTTCGATGGAACATGTCAGGACGGTTTTTGGGTGTTCAGGCGATTCTTAGAAAAATATGTCCCGAGTCCCTCTTCGTCCGCTGTGCAAACCATTCACTTAACCTTGTTCTTCAGGAGACAGCACGCAAGGTGGGTCTCATCCCAGATTCAGTTAACTTTGTTCAGGGTGTAGCTGTGGTAATCCGTAAACCTGCAAAACGTAAGGAGCTCTATCAGTCCATGTTGGCTGTGATGAGATAGTTAGTTTACTCGCCAAATGTCCAACAAGATGATGTATACGAACAATTGCTGTCAAACATGTGTGTAGTGCATACAGAGGAATAATCAAAACACTAGAACAGCTTCAGGATGACAAAACAGTGAGAGGAGAGACCAGGGCTAAGATCGGAGGCCTACTCAGGCAGGCAATGAAAGCTAAAACCTTCTATGGACTCCTCTGTTGTGAAGCAATATTCAAGCCATGTGAGTCGGTGGCCAGGAGTTTTCAGCATTTGATAAAGCCAGACTGGAGATTCATGTGAAAATCATGTCATGTGGGAGATCTCGGCACTGATTCTCCCAAAACAGTTAAAGACATAGCTACAAACATATCTAATCTCCATCCATAAACAAGGGCTCTCCTTAACAAAGTTGAAAACCTTATTAAGCTCTGCTTAAGTCTCTCTATTTCAGCTGTTTCGTCTGAGAGATCATTTCTCCGCCATCTGAAAACATAGTTACACACAGCCATGACACAAAAAAGACTGACCCACTTTGCTCCAATGCATGTTCATGGAGATATACTGGACGGTTTGGACATTGACACACTACTACAGGATTTCATCAGCATCAACCCAGAAAGAAAGGCCACATTTGAGGGTTTGCATGCAGGCTGGTAGAAAGGTAAGCAATAAGGTTATTTATTTTTATTTATATGAGATCCTGGCTGATAGGTCTACAATCAGTATGTGTACGAGTTGATTTCTACACGTGTGCTGTTGCGGTCCTTTGTGCAGTTGTGTTTAATCATGTGAATGATTTGCCTTTGGAGGTTTTTTATAGGTTGATGTTAACCTGACGCCGTGTAGCTTGTAGTTTTTATCAGCAGATTGTGCTTTGGCTATATGCATACACAACATTTATTTATGTGTTTGTTTTATATGCTGTCGCTTATAGTCACACTGGCAACCTTCTTTATTCTCGGCAGCAACTAATTTTGCATTCGCACATAATTTCTGTTATTTATTAACATAAACTTTAAGCGGCTCGTCCATAGCACAGTCATAACTTAAGTCTTGGAAAAAAAATTATAACAGCCCCCCCGTTTAAAATATATTCCCGCGGTTATGTGTACAGCTGATTTGTAACAATGAAAATTTTAAAAAGCGCTATGTAAATATATTCCACTTGACTAAATGGTACTTAGTTAGTTAGTAAAAACTTAGTTTAACTCTGTGCTAAGCATAGCCATGGTGATGTATTTTGAGAGGGCCTGAAAAAACAGAGCTTCAGGATGACAATAGCCTAGACAATTTAAGGGGTAGTCAACCCATGGAATGAAAGTCATCATTTACTGGTTGTTCTGCGGAGCAAAAATTTTGAAGAATGCTTTTAACCACGCAGTTTTGAGGCACTTTCGACAACCATATTAAATACCTATTATGATAGTCAGTGGTGAACTGTTTGTTTTCAAGTATTCTTAAAAATATAATATTTTGTGTTCAGCAGAAGAACAAAATGTATACAGGTTTGGAACAATTTCAACAGAATTTGAATTTTTAGGTAAACTATTCCTTTAATAGTTGTTTTACCAAATGTGAAATTAGTTCATGCTGAACTCTCCCTTTGCAATGACTCTAGAAATGGTTGTTAATTCTTAGCCACCTACATGCATCTCCAAACACAGTTGCAAGATGCACAGCGACTGCACATAGAAATGACATACATACAGGGTAGACTTGTCATGTATAATCTCCACCCTTACTGCAGCATTGCATGCAGAACAAACATGGCCTTTACCCCCCAGGTTGACACTGATTAAGTCCAGCATGAGGGCATTAATGTGCAAATTGTCCAATGTATCTTTCATGAACATGAATTTTTTTCACCATAATTGAACGTAACCATGTCTTCAGATGGCGCAGAGCAGAAAATGTTCTCTCCAATGAAGCAGCAGGAATAGGAAAACTTAGGCAGAGTTTGATTATGTTTTTAAAGAGTTTTTTTAAATGTATGTTTGTGAATACAATGTATACATTGTCGTCCTTTACTGTCTGCAGAGGTCTCCCATCATTTTCAGATGGATCTCCAACCAGGCATTGTCAAAATACAATGGAAGGAGATGGGAATCAATATCCACTATTTGTTCCTTGTTGGATGCTTTATCAATGACCAGTGTTGTGAAGTACCATGCACTCCCGGCGTGGCCAAACCATTCTTCAAACAGGAATGGCACTGACCATCAATGGCAACTGCTTTTGAGTAGTCCCCAGTGAGTGTTGTCTTATTTGTCCATAAGAACATTAAGAACATACCAGTTGCTTTAGAAAGGTTGGAGTGGACAAACTATTTCTTATTCTTCTCATAATTGTGGAAATTGTTGCTTTCAAAATACCAAACATTCGGGATGTCTAATTAAAATGAAAGAAAACTTTTTTTTACATTAAATTGTACAGTAAATTAGAAACCCTGCACATCTCTGTTTTACCTCTAGATGGCAGTCTTTATTAGAGAGAACACATTTGACCTTGTCAGAGCAGGATATCATAGGCGATATTCATCTCTTCTTAGAAAAATAAAACTGAACAACTAATAGATCATATTATGTTATAGTCGATGTTTTGCCAGGGGCATTTTTGTGCTGAACGCACAGGACTGTGTTCTCAGCTCATTCAGTAACGGATGTTTGAGATCTAGTGACTTTACAGCATAAATGCTCACATATTCTACACAAACATCCAGTAGCAAAGGGCCTTTATCAGTTAAAGCCAATACAGGTTGCTGTCAGTGGTTTTTGAAAGTAACTTAGCTGTTTGTTGTGAGGAGAAAGACTATTTTCCATAAGACCCTCAACACACACACACTCCAGCAGATGTCTCTTCTTCACTTTCCAGGGTTTCGATGCTTCCACTAACACAGCAGTTCTTACCACACAGCCCTTTCGTGGTGGAAAACTGTTCTGACAGTAATCGTTTCGCACACGATTCACACTTGACATCTCAAGGCAGTGCAAAACCCAAATAAATGCGCGAGGGTGGGTGGGTGGATTTATATTTTTCCATGTCAGGACATAATTTTGATCTCGGCTCGCTTTTGAGTTAGTGGTAGCAATTTCCAGCCAAGGTTGACCATCAACACTAATTTATCAGCTTGTGCTGGATTACCCGCGCTCACTCCTTTTCAATGTGCACACACACATATATACAGCATTGGAACTACAAGTTCTTCTAATGAATCGGAGGTGGCCTATGGTTCTACCGACATCCCATGATACCACGGGAGCTGAGCAATGGTCAAATTTCTATAAAAGTAAATCAAATACAAACAGCCCAAACCTTTAAGGTGGTTATCAGTATTTATATGTAAGTGCTGATAAATAAATTTCTCATGACTTAATTATGTTTTTACCAATGCCTACATAAAGATTGTTTTAATAGAGAATGTGAAGCTTTGTTGAATGTTGCGCAATCTTGGGAGGATCGCTGCCAGTTTTTCTGGTTTGATTATGAAATATAATTATGGTAAATCGATCTTGCTGTTACAGAGTCGTTCAAGAAAAGACCTTGGTTCTTTCACTTCCAATTTCTCCATATAAAAATATCAAACAAAACAAGTAACGGTAAATATCAAAACAATAAAAGCAGTGAAGTATGATCCTCCCAAGATGGAGGCGCCACTGCAACATGCAACATAGGGCGTGACGTCTTGCTTGTTATAAGGTTATTTTTGCTGCTGACAAATGAAAGAAAAAAAAAGTACATTAACCCTCTTCTCTCAACAGGTAGTGGTCTAGCTTTTGTTGAAACTAGTAACTTTGTATTAGCATCTATTGTACTACTGCTCTTTTTATATCGCTTATTGCTCCCCGAACTCTTTGTAAGTCGCTTTGGATAAGCGTCTGCTAAATGACTAAATGTAAATGTAAATATAGGCGGTTTCTTTGGACGCATGCGCTTGGCCCGAAGATAACTTCCGGTCTGTGTTTGTTTATCAGTCTGACAAGTGGCTAATGATATAACTTTTATTTCATATCATTTATATGAATAATAATTTATAGTAATATTTTGTGGTATAATAATCTTTTGTATACTTTGTGGATGTTAATTTTATTAAATAAACAATTTGTTGAATGGGTTGTGTAAATTGTGCTTTACGATTTTTTATTTAGAAGATTCATTCCATCATATAAATGTCCAACCCGTCCTGAAACTTTGCAGTGATTACATGACCATATACAGAATTGACTTCAGCCACCTTCCTTTTTATGTTTTGTTGTCCTATCTATATCATGCAAAAATGAAAGAAAAGCTTCATTCACACACAAAACTGAATAAAATGTATTTTAACACAAAGACCTCCCAGGTGAAGTTTAATCCAGCGCCTGCGGTTCAGCACATTTAATTTGAGTTCAAGTGTTCATACACCATAACAACATGCTCCCTGTGGTTAGCTGGCAGTTAAAGCTCTCAATACACATGTGTTTTAAAATGAATGCAGGCTGAGTTCATCTTCTGTTGTGTCAGGACTTCATTAAGACTTAACATCACATGAAGGGTGAGGCTATTTTTATCTCTTGAAATAATTATGACCAATTACATGGTGCTAGTACTACAACAGAATGCAATACAATGTTTTGCTCACATTCATATGGTTTAAACCCCAGTGTTTGTCAATGAGAGGCCATTTACACAATGCCGCTTTCAACTGAAAACTAAAAAGTTTTTATGCGTTTTGGCTGTACTTTACATGACAACGGCATTTTTAGAGACTGAAAACGCAAACTTTTGAAAACGGTTCTCGAAGTTCAAGTCCCCCAAAACGCTGTTGTCAAGCCTACATGAAAAGCCGAAACGTATTAAAAAAATGCTTGATTAACCCATTATGCCTTGCGTATGCACGTAGGGCTGATGCTTTAGGCCTCCGGTTCGCCTCTTGATCTCATTTGTTATTACCAAGTTAGCTTACTAATACTTTTAGAGCACAATGTCAAAGAGCAGTGTCTAAATTCTCACAGGGGCCGCACGAACAGGAGTTTTTAACCTAGACCATGAAAAACAACTTTGTTCCTCACCATGAATTGGGCCGATGTCTCCCCTTCCGACAGTCCTAGGTAAAGTCCCGATGATCTTAAACTGCTCTAAAGATGATCTTATCAGATTTCCCTGTGGTGGATGTGTGTTAAGAGTGAATAAACCAGATTGGAAGAATATCGGAGCCACATGTTGAATATTTACGATCAGAAATCCTGATGTGTGGGGGAATCCCTTAGGACAAACGCACAAAAACTCTGTTGATTGTCACGTGGAGCAAACAAATACCCAATCAGAAAGCCAGCTGACAAACGGATAACAGCCGTAGTGGAGCTAGTGAAGCCAGTACTCTTTCGGGTGATAATGTCAGCATTAATGTTTTACAAAACAGTATTAATATTATTTATTAATTACTGTGAAGACATAAATACAACAATATTTAAGTTTATTAGATTATTAGTGGAATGCATAGTCGATATAAAAAAGTGGATGAGTAACAAAGTCTTATTGCTGAACTCGGACAAAACTGAAGTTATTGGACCGAAAACCACCATACGTAACAACCAAGAATACTGCTTAACTATTGATGGATGTTCCATAAAACCGTCATCTTCAGCTAAGAATCTTGGCTTTATATTCGATAGTACTCTGTCATATGAGAACCAGGTCGCCAACACCTGTAAAATTGCGTTTTTCCATCTTTAAAATATATCTAAACTACGTCATATGCTGTCACCATCAGATGCAGAGAAGCTAATTCATGCCTTTATGACATGACGGCTGGATTACTGTAATGCACTATTAGGTGGTTGCCCTGCAGGCCTATTACAAAAACTCCAACTGGTCCAAAACGCGGCAGCTCGAGTTCTTTCAACCTTGCACTGGTTACCTATAAAGTATCACATTAACTTTAAAATCTTGTTATTGCCTATAAAGACCTGCATGGTTTAGCTCCTCACTACTTGAGTGATCTTCTCTCGTATTACAGTCCTTCGCAGGCGGCAGATCCTTTTTCCTATCTAGCACCTAAACTTTGGAACAGTCTTCCCCGCACTGTCCGTCACACTCTGTCAGTTTAAATCTAGACTAAAAATGCATCTTTTTAATCTTGAATACACCACACTATCATAATATATATGTTCCGGAGGTTTAGGCTGCACTAGTTAGATCAAAATTTCAGCTGCTATTAGTTTATTTATGATAATCTTAATTATTTGGCCTTGTTTTGCCAGAGGGGAACTGGAATCCCCTGGTTAGGCCTGGTTTCCCTCTGAGGCAGTGGCGGCTCTAGATAAAATTTACTAGGGGGGCCAAGGAGGGGCCAGTGTTTAACCAGAGGGGCACATTAAAAATATTGCAACAAATTATATTTAAAGATTACAAACTTTAATTTACAATCATATAAAAATTTATTTTGTACAGTAGTGCAAGAGTGAGTTCAGGTGCAAAAGAGGTAGGGCCATAAAAAAAATGCATCCAGGGTACAACAATGTGCCATTTCCTATTGTGGACAGTTGAGTCCACACTTAACTTGGCATAACAATGCTGGATCAATTACACCAGTTTGGCCTGAGCTCAGTTTTCTGTCCCCCATCAAAGTGGTTGGGAATATATTCAAGATGGGCTGTACTGGTACATCATTCTTGGACTTGCTGATATCTGTAGAAAGATGTACAGTAAACACACATTTATTTACTTATGCATGTATATCTTCATGTATTACTTAAATAAACATTAGAGTCATATTGTCACAAAAAGGAATTTACAGCAGAAAGCACTATTTTAAGGACACACAGTAGACCAACATGATAACATTTCATGATAACTATATGAAGAAAAAGAAATTAGGGGCATGCGTTACATTTCTTTGCCTATTATGGGAACATGTGTGCAACATATGTACACAATAAAGGATACAACTTTGTGAATATAACATGGTCAGGATTCGGTCAGGGTAGAAAACACAAGGATTCAATTTGCAGGGATAACAAGAGCTTTTATTGAGATTCTGAGAAAGTCCAAGTAAACCAGGGATGACCAGTGATCCGGACGTCCAGGCTGACTGCGAGGCCAACTGGGAGACCCAGTGTACGGCAGCGTCAACCGGTGAGAAGCGGACGTCCAACAAATTCGAAGGCAGAACCCAGGTAGAACCGAAGATGGGGGTTGTCAGATCTGCGCCAACAGCAGCGACGTAGATGGTCCCGTGCGGAACCTGTTTCCCCGAGTGCAGCAGGAGAAGACAACTGTGAGCCACGTAGACCGAGGCAGGCAGAGACCGTCAGAGCAGTTGCAGTGAGATGCAATAGGCGCTGGAGACGGCAGTAGTGAGTAGGGGAGACGGCAGACCGCAGCGTAGGTGGTCCTCTCGGGGGCAGCAAAGACCGTTATGGGTGACGCATGGGTTGTAAGGATAAATCCAGTAGGCGTGGAAAAACTGAGCTATCAGGAGATATGAAAGAAGTAATCCACCAGACAGCACGCATACACAAGACTAGAAAACTAGCTAATTGGTAAGGCTAGAAAAGATAAGCTCAGCTCAGCCAAAACAGACAAGAACTATACATTGACTACAGCACCAAAATAAAGTGAACTAATTTCAACGATCACACAAAGGGAGTGAGTAGTGGTGAGGATTAAATAGAGCCAACTAAATGAACACCAGGTGCAGACAATGAACTAACTATGTGCAGTAATGAGAGGCGGCAGGTGAAACACATAACACGCAATTCTAATGCATGGCTATAAACACAGTCCTAATCATGAGCAAGCATTCACCCACACAACAAAGACGAAACAGACAAGTGCTAAAACCCGGGACCTGACCCGACCTGACAACATGTAATGCAATTTTTTTCTTCATTTATAAATATTGTATATGTATTAGCCATTCATGGTCAATGCATATATTGCAGTATATTGAAAAATATAAGCACTAGTTTCCCATATATGGAAATCCATTATGTAATATATCGCATTACATTTTGAAGTATATTCCCATATATTTTTGTTCCGTGAGGGCATTGTGTAGACCTAGTAGCAAGGATACTGACATTTAGATATTCGCTTCCGCTTCAATTAAGTTTGCTTAGATATGAATACGTTTCTAAACATATCGAAACCAGACATTTACAAACTTGATTTTATTATCTATGCTTTAATTTACCCGTGTAGAACGTTGAGTCGTATTCGTTCCGCAATTTGCGCTCACATGTAAAATCATAATTAATTGATACTTTTTTTTGGTCCTCGCCACCGTTTGCATACCGTTTGGCTGGCCGGGGGACTGCTAGAATTTTATAGTTTTATTTAATTAACAATATTTATAGTCTGTTTGATATTTGACCTGTGTTCTGACTTGCCATAACCTTATATGTTTTGCTTGTAGTCAATGTTTTCTTGTACAGCTGCTTTGTAACAATGAAAATTGTAAAAAGTGCTATATAAATAAAGCTGACTTGCCTTGACTTGACTTGATGCCTCAATCTTGCGTTCTGGACTGTTTGGTGATGCGGTTAATACTGTAGTCACCAGGTTCAGGGAGGCGAGACGCCACAAGGAGGAATTCGTTAGATATCTTGAGGTTTGCTTTCGGGGGCGAAGCTTACCAGTATCGGGTTCTTCCATTCGGCCTAGCATTGTCACAGTCGTGCCACCGGAATAAATTGGCCCAGCAGATCCTGCCCTGGGCAGAGGGCAAATTCCTGTCCCTCAGAGCGATTCACATCCTGGGGCATATGAATGTTGGAGCAGACTTGCAGTCCAGACAAGCTGTGATGTACGGGGAATGGAAACTCCACCCCAAGTATTTTATGAAGCAAGATGGACCTCTTTGCTACACAGGAGACAGCACAATATCCCCTCTACTTCTCTCTGAGTCATCCAGCTCCCCTGGGTCTGGACGCGATGGCTCATATGTGGCCCAGACTGTGTCTTAACACATATCCTCCAATAGCTCTGCTCCCGGGAGTCCTAGCAATAATAAATTATGATAAAAGTTAGCCCGACATATTATAGCCGTTAAATTATAAATCATTTCCTCTGGTTAAACTTCAGCTGCATGCTGCTCACAGTTAAAATACAATATACAGTACTATCTTTCTGTAATGATCATTCACTTACTGCTATTAGCAAAACATTGTTGATGTAGGTACAGTATGTAGACACAATATTTATGAATGTGTAAATTATAGGAACAAAAGCATATTGTTTGAATCAGACTGCTGTCTGAATGCTTTCTGTCTTGAGGCTCGTTAGACTCGTGGCTATTAAGAACATGTTACTGGGCTGTCTGGAAGAATATCTATAATTAGTTTTTTTAATAAAGGTTACCAGAAAAGTTGGAAGGTTAAAGAATCGTTAACTAGTGTAAAGTAAGCTTAGTACATGATTTTCAGGGGAAAAAAGAGAACTTGTTTTCTACCGTGAATGTTTTCAAATAAAAGCATTCGTCCACTTTTTGCCTTTTTTCAGTCTTAGGAAATTTTATATTAATATTTAGGTACTGTAAATCGGCCCATATATTGGTTATCGGCTTCCAATGTTCAAGGATTATAGGCCAAAATGTACTTATCGGTACATCCCTGGTCAGTATGTACATTAACATTAACATTGCTCTTCTCCTCTGTTGTACAGCCCTCTTTACCTTGCATATTGTTCAAGAGAAGAATAACTGACTTAAATGACGCCTGATGCAGTTTTCAGCAGAGTTTCAGCAATCTCAGAAATTTGATAAACATTTGAAAAGTAAGAGCCAAAGCTGAGCCAAAGTACAATACTATCTACAAACCAATACATGGCTCTAAGGATCCTACAGTATAACGTAACATCAAGAAGAGCCATTTACCTTTAATCTAAAGTAAACCATCTAGAAACCCTATAACATAAAATGCATGCTCTGTAATAATAAAACAGTTTGTTAATATGCTTTGAAGAGCCATCAAAGAACCTATATTTTAAAGGGGAAAGTGTTTGTTGGTGTGAGTTTTGTCCCATTTGAGCATTCAGAGCAGAACATCAATCGATGAAGCAGTCGGTTTTAAGAGCAGGACAGACTGTTCCTCTTAATACTGTGAAAGTAAAAAGCGAAGAGACGGATGCAGTTGTCGGGATACATTAATTGTAACTGTCTCTCAGCTGCATGACCACATCTCTGAACGCTTTCTGGCTGCCATTCAAGAGCAACAATTCTGTAAAGCAACATTCCTCCGTTACTTCTGCTAAACCTGGAGAAGATTTTATACGCCTCACCCTTCCACCCTCTTTCTGTACTCTTTCTGATGTTATCGTGCCCTTTGAGACCGAATCACCATCCTCCCCAGAAACCATCTCATTCTCATAAATCGCTTCGTTAAAGAGCCACGGCGAAATGCTACACTGCTCTGTTTGTTTTTCTACTGGGTTAGCCTCGTTCTCCACGGCAGATCATTTGTGAACTGATTTATGTAGCAGACATGTGCGCTGGGGCCATTTAAGTGTGTGGCGCTGATTTCCTTACAGGATGTTCCTCTGTTCCTTTCCTCTGTGTAGAAACCGTTAATCTAAGAAATATCCCAACAGGTGGCCAATGAACACTTTCCAAGAGCCACCATTCCCAAAGGATTACTTCATTTAGTGGAGCATGCACAAGTGCGTGCGTGTGTGTGTGTGTTAAGGCAGACTCTGCTCCAGACAATGAAAGTAAATGGGAAGCTGTCCAAAAAGTCGTCCATATGTAGTCATTGTGTTGCATTTAACATTTCTCTGTGAGGAAAAGACATTTACAATTATCGAATCAAAATTATGAAATGAAAATTATCAGAAAAAAAAAATATATTTTAATTTAGTCTTTTAGCAGACACTTTTATCCAAAGCGACTTACAAATTAGGTAAACAATGGAAGCAATTGGCACAACATAAAGACAACAAAAAGCATAAGTGCAGTAAAACTGGTATATCACCATATCGGCCTTCCACGGTATACAAAGCTAAGATAAGATGATGTCCTCAAGATAGAAAGAGTAGAAAAGAGACGTCAGAACTAATCAGTCAGGTGCACATTTTTCCCTTTTTTGGATGGCACTACAAGGTAAATAAATGACAGAAAGTTTGGATGAACTATTCCTTTAAAGCATTTTTAATGTACTTTTTCCTCCCACTAAAAGAAACACATGGGTTAAGGTTTGTACATCAACTGCAGATGCTTGTCACAAAGCTTGAATATGTCAAAACTACCAAACCATCCATCCATAACATCCAGATATTTTCCACCCTTAGGTGACCCACAACAGCACTTAGTAAATCAGCCTTTCCAAAGGAGAGCAGCGTTAAGCTTCATGCCAGAAAATGAACTAACCAAATCATAATTTCTTTTGCTTCTGGGTTGCTGAATGTATCTGCTCTAATGATGGCTAGAATCCTGTGGATGTCTTAAACAACAAACAAAAATTCATAAGTGCGTGACATACAAGTTGATTCTGTTATAGCTAGATTCTGTCAAACATCCACAATTCACATGTGTATTTAAGTAATATACTCTCTTAAAGCAAAGATGCATGCAGTGAAATCTCAAGTCATTTTTTCTCATTTTATCTCTGACAGGTCTGCTGTTATGAGTCGACTCACTCACGACTATCGGTATTAGTAAAATAATTGTAATGACACTACAAACTAAGGACATTTAAGGCAAGAAGTTGTTGTGAAAAGAATAAAAACAAACTGGCCCCAAAATCAGGGTTGGAATGTGCGACCAGCCTAGTGATGACATTGCAAATTGAAGACATTGTTTATTTGTACCATGGTCTGTTTAAATACTTGATTCTGATTGGCCGGAAGGTGTGCGTTAAACCATTTAATGCACGGGTAGTATCAGTCAGTTTGATCGATGTTTGAAATTAACTGACAAACATTTAAAAGGAGGCATCAGGTGGTTCTCGGCCTCCACGACGTGCATTAAAATCCTTTAATGCGGCAAAAGGGTGCTGCAGTCAGCGGATCTATGATTTTTTTGGCTATTCATTTCATTTTTATCGAGCAGTCAGGTTTCCGCTGGTCACTATCGTAAGACGAGTTCAGAAATCACTTGTGTGCTTTGGTATCAGGCATGCAATAATATAATGTTTTGACAAATATAGTCAAGTACGTCTTACTTTATTTTGGCAGTTTGGGAATCCAGTGTGATTTGCTTTATCCAGCAACTGTATTTAAAGTTTAAGCTCTGCACTTCACTCTGCATACGATTGAGACCCAGGGTGGAAAAGTAAAGATCAGTCCATGCAGATCAACATCCTCAAATGGGCTGCATTTATCTGAGGCCTGGAAGTTATTAGCAATTATTATTGTCCCAGATGTTTGGCTTATCTGTCAACAAATTGATCACTTTTTTGAGGCAATCCTTGCTGAATGATGAGCTAGAAAAGCGAGAATGAAGATGTCAACAGCAGGTTAGATTCCAATTGGTGTATCAGAACACATATGCTAAAACACACCCAAGATTACCACATGGAAGAAAAAAGGGAATTACAGGAAGAACTTCAAAATAAAATGTCTTCCAATAATTCATTATTCAACCGTTTGTCAATCAATCCAAACTTCCATCTGTGTCCAAGACTTTAAACTAAACATCCATCCACGTATTCATCAATGCAATCATCATCCATCCTTTCAAAACATTTTATGAGTGCCTAATGGAAGATGACATTATAATAAAGCAGTTTTAATTCTTGACACGTGGGTTAGTCCTCTGTGATTAGAGAAACAGGGTATGAAATGTGCAAAGAGAGACCAGGCCAGGGCAACTCAGATGAACACGTGATTGAAGAACTATTTTATCTGTTCCTTTTACCCCACCACCCTCTCAAAACCAAACAGACCAGTCAGAACCAGGTCGGAGGTCACCACGGTCCCACCTGGTGAGCCAAAGGCACTGGCGCTAACACAAATACAGATATAATCACTTTATCTGGCTTGCCCATGTTTTCCTCCATGATGTAATTGGAGCAGAGTGTGTTTTACTATCGTGTGTCTCTTTCTGATTGGACGCCTGTGGTGAGGTCACTGCTGTTGATCCCTTTGTAAAAACCAACCTGGGAAGAGAGAGAGACTCGCAAGGAGCTGTCTGTCACTGGCCTTTGAGTGCAGGAAATGAGAAACGAGAGGAAAAAAGAAGAGAAGAAGGAATTCATAACACGGGCATCATTCCCTCTGAGGATAATTGGCGGTGCTACATGAAGGAGATTTTAATTCAAATAAACACAGTGTCCCGAAGGCCTTCCAGAGGGAACTTAACCTAGAGAAATTAACCTTAAAGATCCTCTCATTTTACCTCCCCTGCTTCTTTTCGATAGAATGACTCACTTTCAAGGAAACAAATCATTCACTTTCATGCACTTGTATCGAATCTTACCTTTGGTTGCTTTTGGCAGCATTCATATCCATTAGATACAAAATAGGTCACTTGAAAATGAAAATTCTGTCAATTACTCAGCCTCAGATTATTCTAAACCTGTATAAATCTTTGGTCACCCAAAGCACTACCGCACAACATGACAGTACACAGTTCCCTGGATCACCAGCACCAAAATCATATACTGTATGTCCTTTGCGTAAATATGTATTTGGCTAAAATCCTTCTTGAACTGCAGTTTTCAACCAGGTCCAGTTTAGCAGGGACTTTCTTTCCAAATAGCCATTCCAAAGATAACATATACTGTATATCAAAAATCACAATAAATAAATCATACATACTACAAACTTCTAACAATGGGATGATTCAAAATCTACTAGTTTTCTTTACCAGAAATACAAACCCGCCTCATTATAAGTCACTTATTGATTCTTTTCACTTATTCTCTATTTTTTGTGTGTCCATCTGTTTGACTCTTTCTAATTTCACATCTTTGTTTCTTACGGTGTCTTTTGACACTCATTCCATGCCCTCTCGCTTGACCTAAATAGGCCGCTTTGTGGGGTAATTTGCCCTATTTGGTCACCTTGAAACTCTTGTGATGTTACATTGAAGCTTAATTCACAATTACACCTCACTACCCCCTCTTTTCTTTTCTTTTCTTTTTCACCTTTTCCTCAAAGACACCCCCCACCATCCACCCTGCTGGTCTGCTGTCCTATGATTTGATCGGTGGAGATTTGAACCAAAACCGCGTTGGACAAATTGAAGGAGTAGTTCACCTTCAAAATGAAAATTCTGTCATCATTTTCTCACCTCTTGTAATTTCAGACCTGTATGACTTTCTTCCTCAGAACACAAAAGAAGATATTTTGAAGAATGTTTTTAACAGCCCCCCATTCACTTGCATTGGTTACAAGAGATGTGAATGGGGGCTGTGCTGTGTGTAAATTACGACAGAACTACTCTGTTAAGAGGGTTTTCTCTGTTTCTCTGCTTATTTCAGGGAATTATAAACATTAAAATCTTTGGTCAGTTAAAACCGAATCCCACTAACCCACTGCCAGATTATTTCTGCTTTTTAAACGCATACATCAAACTTTCTTTTGGTGTCAGATGGACGCAAGAACTTGTGTGTGTCAAAGTCTAGGGGAAAAACAGTTTTTCTCAACTCCTCTTTGAACAAAGAAACCTCGAAAGGAAAGCCCAAACAAACCTCTCACGAAGGTTAGACATGGTCAGACTGTTTTCTCACCCACATGCATTTAGCCTTTTTATCTTTGCATGTTTTAGTTCAATGTTAATGCATATCTATTGTATAAAACAGTATTAAACAGTAAATCTAAAATTAACAAACAAATTGGTTTTCATCTGGTTAATACCATATACTTCATGGTGCACTGTAATGATTTTATAAAAGCAAACTCTTTAAAGCTTTCAAATTATTATATGTATAAACTCATTCATGCGTTTTATTAAAATGGACACAGAAAATATGTAGCCATTGTTATAACATTGCACCAGTAGCATGGTGGCCACTGGTAAAACGGTAGCGACTACGCCATCCCGGATTAATGGGGACTCAGGACACACAAGGCAAATTCATGTTTGGCAAACACTCAGAAAATCACAGTAAAATTTCCAGTGTTGTTTTGAGTTGTTTTTTTTGTGTTACTTTACCAGAGTTAAAAAGTGTTGATTTAGGTGTTAATTTGAATGATAACAGCACTCACGGTGTAAATAAAAGGTAAGAGTCAGTGTAATTTCAGTGAGTTGATGTTAAATTGCACTTAAACTGAGTACATCCAATTTCCGGTCATTGCGGATCACTTCCTTTTTGACTGATGGCGGACAACCACGAGGTGACGGCAGTGCAAAAATAGGTAGGCTATAATACATTTTTAATAACTTAATTCTTTGTTTTTGTTTATTTAATGTTCTCAACATTTCTTATGTACATTTTCAGCTCGCTATCCGCAGACAACCGACCGAGAGCAGCGCAAAGGTAACAATAACGTTTTTTAAAGTTTATCATGATCAGTTTCAACATAACCTAGGGTTAGTAATATTTATTAATTGTTAGTGGGAGATCATGCATTTATTTCTGTGATCAACGTAAACGTTTTAATGAAATGAGACGCAAACCGTTTACGCCAGATCTCAAGTGCGTTGCCATGGCCAAGAAACGCATACGTCTAATATTATGTCGTGCAACTTTTTCACAGATATCTATACTTATATATACCGAACTCCGTAAACACATGAGTCTTGTTTAAACGTGCACATAACGTGACTTTTGTTGGTCCTAGTTAATGTTATTTACGCGAATATCATCGGGTTTCCCGCCCCTTCCCCAACAGTGCTATTTTTAAAAGCTAATACAACAGGAAACAGCTTTGAAAAAGCGCACTGTCATTTTATATATTTCCTTGTTATGATATTTAACTTGTGTGTTCTGACGAGCGCGCAGTTGATCTGCTATGGCGCAAGTTCTTCCGTTCACATTAACGGTGTATCTGAGACCCAACATGTTTTAACAATTATGTGATCGTACAGGGTTGATACGCACTTTTAAGCCTTTTTTGTGGTGCATTGGCGAAGAAAAAACGCGTTGTTAAAAAAAAAATTTGATTGGTAGTATAATGTACTTTCAAGGCTTTTCCCTGACAGATAATTATCTAATAACAAAACTTTGTGAGGCGTTTTATTATAAACGAACAATTGCTGTACTTTTATAAATTATCATCTGTAACGTTAACTGCAGCTACTCAATTACGCCACTGTGGTGGCGCTCTATGGTGATCACAGTGAGGCGCTGACAAAGCCCTAAGAGAATGAGAAAGCTTTTTTGTCAATTTTGACAATACACAAAACTATAGAGACACAATGTCACATGTGGTTTTCTTAATTTTACCGTTGTTATTGTGTTTGGAAATTTGTTTTTACTTTTTGTTTCAGTGATTTCGCCAACAAGATCCTCAACCCAAAGCACTTGCACTGACTATGAGGAGAGAGAACCAACAGTGCACATTCAATCAACAAGTGCCAGCAGTAAAGAAGCCTTGAATGCTGAAAAGGCAAAACAGGTATGTATTTCCAAATGGTAAATTTGCCATGTAAGCTTGGATAGTTGTCAGTTGGATAGTTTCTGATGATGTAAGTCATATGTATCTTGGGTAGCCTTGGGGTGTCAGCACATTTTTGGGGTGAAATGGTGGGTGATCAAATGTTTACTTTTTACAATAAATTAAAGAGGTTTGAACTTTTCATACTGTTTTTTTTATTAACACACTTTGTGAATTAGTGAAGTTTCTTTTTATGTTATTTTGTTATTTGTCTCTTGTATTTTTCAGTCTTGCACCAGTATTGAAGGCCATCTCAGTGAAAGGGAGGGCTGCCAGCCATACCTACTTGGATTAGGAAGATTCAAGAGCAGAATCGAGAAATTCTCAGAGCATCATCATGCATTTAAAGTACATAGAAATTATGAGTGAACTTATTAAAGCAAATGCTCTGAGGTTCTACAGGTCTTTTGATCTACAGTGTCCATATGGGTCAGATGGTGAATATATTGTACCTTCATTTCTGTTAGTTTGAGATGTCATTTGTTAAAAATAAAAGATCAAACTGAAACTATGTTGGCTTTTCTTTTTGTACATGTATGTATCATAATTATAGATAAATTCGATCTAGATGTAAATTACCTTAATCAGGACATGTTTAAACACTAAATTAGTGTACAATTACCTAACACAGTGTTAAACTATTGACCCTAAGATTTAAATTTCAGCACTATTTTGGTGTAAAATGTGCCTTTTGAGAAAGTACAAATTACACTAGTGGTGTTAAATTTGAACACTCCGAGAGTTTTTATAACACTGTGTAAGTGTTAAGTGTCAATCAAAGTGACAAAATACACAGCAATCGATGACACAGCAATAGTGACAACCTTTGGGGATGCAACACCACATGCTACAAATCAGCCCGCTACTGGAAGCACTCGGCTCCAAAAAATAAGATTTATTTATATAATAAATTTAATACAGATACTACTAAATTAAGAGAACTCAAAATAAACTGGGAAAGAAACTCAAAAACACAAACAAATGAACATAATCTGAAATAAAGTAGGCTACATAAAGTCCACAAATAACGAACAAAAAAGAAATACTTCATACTGTCACTACTCATACCTGTCGAAATCATAAAATCTCAAAAAATGTTACATACCACTGTTTCAGTATAGCGGTATTCAAAACAGTTGCTCACTATTGCTTTACTGCTTTGTTAACATTTTACTTACTTAATATTACAGGAATTTATAGTCTGTTTAATATTTGATCTGCGTTTCTCTCTCCTTTATCTTAAATGTGTGATAACCACTGTGCGTATACGTGTGTGTGCGTATGTAAGTACGTGTGCATATTGTGTGTGTGGCGTTGTGAATCCGGGTTTTGTATGTGGGTGTGTTTGAACCGTTGTGTATGTGTCTGTCTTCTGTGTTTTCACCTTTTTTGTTTTAACTAGTTTTTACTTTGCTTATAGTCAATATGTTTTATGTACAGCTGCTTTGTAGCAATGAAGATTATTAAAAGTGCTATATTAATAAAGTTTACTTGACTATTGAAATGGAAGGAATACTGGGCAAACCTACACCAATGGAATCACAGAAGTGTTGAAAAATCACAGAACCCAAAACTACGGAAGCCGTAAAGTGCCAAACAAAACAACAAATCGCAAAACGCAACACCAAATCTGAAAACACATTAACAAACCATAAAGCACAACAACAAATCCGGAAACAAAATAACAAATCAGAAAACACAACGACAAGTCAGAAAACACAACGACAAATCCGCAAACAAAATAACAAATCAGAAAACACAACGACAAGTCAGAAAACACAACGACAATTCGGTCAAACCGGAAAAGGTAGGTCTTTTGTGTGACCGGGGTAGTTACTGCTGATTGGAAGGAACCCCTGTCAATCAAGATAAACAGGAAGTACTGTTCTGTAGCTAGCGGCACAGAATAACAAGAAGTAGCTGGCGTCAGTGTACACAAATATATAATGTATTATCCTTATTGTGGGTTCAAATTTGGTGTTTTGCATCTGCTCTGAAAGCATTCCTGACATCGATTAATAGGGAATCGTTTTTTCGTCTGAATAAACCTGCATTCTTGAGGTGTCTTTCAATAGAGCGCAAGCTGATCTTAATATCATGATATGTTTAGAAGCATATCTAGAATCACGCCATATGAATGTCCTTCTTGAAGGTAGTGCTGAACAAACTCCATTATTTTCTATGAAAAAACACACCTGACTGTTTATCTTGATTGACAGGGGTTCCGTCCAATCAGCAGTAACTACCCGGTCACACAAAAGACCTACCTTTTCCGGTTTGACCGATTTGTCGTTGTGTTTTCTGACTTGTCGTTGTGTTTTCTGATTTGTTATTTTGTTTCCGGATTTGTTGTTGTGCTTTATGGTTTGTTAATGTGTTTTCAGATTTGGTGTTGCGTTTTGCGATTTGTTGTTTTGTTTGGCACTTCACGGCTTCCGTACAAAACCAGTTAAGAAACACAAAATAACAAAATGACCAACATCACAGTTTCCACATGGGGTCAGGATTTTGTTGTTTCCTTGTTTGTTTCCACTAGAATCCTCCAGTCTAGTTTTGGGTTCCTCTGTTTTTTTATTATCAGAGGTCTTGGTTTCACATGTGTCTTGTTTTCATTTGAGTCTATTTAAGCTGCCCAGTTCTTTGTTTCTTGTTTGAATGTGTAAAGTCCTCTTTCTGAGTCCACGCCATTTTGGATTACGAGCTCTCTGGGAAATTACTTTACGATGTTTGGATTTACATTTTTCTTTGTGGGACATGTATGGGCGGTGTTTTTTTAGCAAAGCTAGAGTACCTTTTGTAATAACGTTTTGAACTTTACTCATTGATGTGAGTTTCCTAATGTTTTTTGCCTATTATATATTATATTCTTATTTTTGCCTGTGAGGCTTTTTCACTTTTTGTGAAAACACAATTTTTTAGAGTTGCTTAGTCTATCTACCTTCACCTAGACTGTGGTTCTTTCTAAACCGCTGATTCCACTGCAGCAGCGTAACTTTCAGCCTGCCTGGAAGACATCACAAATTGGATGATAGAACACCACCTCCAACTCAACCAAGTCAGAACTTGTCTTTCAGGTGTCTTTCAGCTCTACAACAATAACACCAACCACAACAGCCAGAAACCTCTGTAGTCTTTGGCCACCAGCTGATCTTTGCAGATCATCGCAAAAACGGAGCAATTATGCAGATTTAAAAAACCAACCTTGATCCAACTGATCATGCTGAAGCCTACAACTCCTTGTCCAGACCCTTGAATAACTATAATTACTAATCTTCTTGCTGATTTTCCACAATCAAACTATTAAAGATTATTCACAATGCAGCAGTGGGACTAGTCTTTTAGGAGCTCAAGAGTAGGCCCCAAATGTCACAAGTCTGGTTCTTTTCTCTTTACTCCCTAACAGTTTTTAAACAATTGTGTGAACATTTGCTAGATGTCTTTGTGTGCTGTGTGTAGGAATATGGGGCGTAAACGCTCATGATGGTGGAGGACAGAGAGAGCAAGCAATTGTTATTTTAAGGGGAAGGGGTGCTGAACTTTCTAAATTTAAAATGGACCTGTGTGCCGCTGTTCTGGCCACCTGGCTCATGTAAAGTTAAATTAAAATAAACAGGCCTATTGTACGGTGGCTCTGACTTCAAAACCACAATTTTGTAATAAGCCCTAAATGCTAACTCGCTAACAGCTAATTACTACCAATCTTCTGGCAGGGTTAATTTCAGGGTTAAGATCTGAGGATTGAACCGAAACCTATCAAATGTTCAGGCTGAGATTTCATTTAACCAGAGGTGAGACAGTAGTCTTTTTACCCTCAAGTACATTTTCAAGTATCTACACTTCATCAGATTTTTCACTCCAGAAAAAAATACTTTACTATATTAAAGAACATATATCATAAAATGTGGTAGAGTCAAATGTATATGTCGTTATCTTTATCTTGTACTTTCTTATTAAGACTTTAGTAATGTACCTAAGGTTTTTTTACCACAAATAAAACTTGGATAGTATTAGACTTTTAAGTATTAAAAGTAAACACACATTAAACTGATAAAATTTATTTATGAAATTTATCTAAGTAAAAGGTATGATACAGTTATTTTCCAAAGTAAAAAGGGCAGTTTTAAGATAATTTTTTTGTACTTGAGTAGAGTAAAAATACTTGCTGCTCCCTCTGCATTTAACCCAGAGTAACAAAGGGTTTTCCAAATAGTGAGTGGACAAAATTAAAAAGTCATAGAAAAATGAGTTTAAATATTATCTGTGACACCTTGTTATATCTATTTAAAATTTGAGTGATGATTGTTGTGCAAACAATGGTGTTTTGGGTGTTTATTAGAAAGTTGATGAAGGCCTAGTTGGTAGCTTACTGGCTCAAGTCAAAAGGGCCTTTTCCCCAAAAATCCCACAAGCTGAGCAACAGAAAATCTAAAGATTATATCTAGAGAGCAATGAGACATTTGTAGATGGTTTGGCGAAAGCTATATCCGATTGCTTGGACAAAACACACAATTTCAGGTATTAATATATTTGACGTGCAACTGGTGATGCAGGCTCAGTTACATACAGAAGTTTTAGTGGTTTGTTGGCCAATAGCAACACTTATTTCATTTACCCTATGAAACATCACAAATAAAGACAATCTGAAGAGAAATTAATGACCAAGAGCTTTTCTTTGAAAACCCCAAAGACATAACAGAGAAATGTGGCTGTGATACAAGAGGTATAAATGAAGATCCATCTTCACTGTGAGATGAGACAGGTGGCCTCGGTTAGCTGCTATCACAATAAGATAAGGGAGGGGCTTAGAAAAAAGAAGGTGATAATATACTTCTGAGTCTTTTTGAGGTTAACCATGTCTAAAATACGGTTGTGTTTCATAAGAAATTGAATACCGAACGCAGCAGCAAACACGTGTATGTGGGGCCCACATGGGTTGTAAATGGGCTACATGGGTGCACGGGCTCAAAATGGGCATCTTATCTGGGGCCCACTTGGGTGACCCAGATAGGACCTACATGGGTGAACCCAGGTGGGCTCCCCATGTGGTTTCTTGGGCAATTCATGGGAAATGTGTGCATGGGTTTAAAATGGGCTACAGTTATGTCTTTTCACAAGGAGTATTATTTAATTAATTTGTTTTCTTTTTCTAGCCAAATTTAGTATCCACAAATGTACATTTTGAGGAGACAAACCTATATAGTTGTTAAGGCGGAAATCCTATCTAATTCAATGTAATGTTTAGCAAATATAAAAGTATTTTTTTACTTAGTGTTAATTTAACCTTTTTTATTTTTTTATTTTGATATTGCTATAATTTAAATATTGTGTTTGATTTTTGAAGGTATTTGCATAATGTACCCAACATTTATATTTGAATAAAAAAAGAATGGTCTTCACTGCGCAGAACGATTGGCATATGTCATCAAAGTATCGCGAGATGCAGCCCAGAAATATCCGGTGCGATTTCCTTTAGCAATTCCCATCCCCCTATAAGTATTTGACATACAATTAAAACATTATTTCATATTTATCATGCAAACAAATCGTTCTGCAAGGGCACAAGATCGGTAAAAGACTCTTTAATTTTAAATCTTGATGTTTGGCGCCAAAATGCTAACCTGACAGCCCTTGTTTTAACTGTGAAAAGTGGTATCATGGTTGAGTAATTATTGTCTTTTCACAGGGCTGTTGGGAGAGAGAGGAACGAGGACTGAGGAGCTGCTCAGTTTTTTTTTTTTTTTGTATTAAAATTTTAAAAGTTCTAAATGTACATGTTTTATAAAGTCTGAATTTATTTTTTATGTATGAATGATGTATGATTCAAAAGAAAAGTTTTAAATTGAAATAATCTTTGCTTAAAAGCATGCACTACTGGTTTTGATTCATTAAATACCTTTAGGATTTTAATGAGATAAATGTTTGGATTTATGGATTTAGCGTAAAATAATTTAACCCATACAAACAATACAGTATTTACAAATAAATTAGCCCATATTTATACTAATTGTGGCCCATAAGAGACCCATATAAGACCTAGCTAGGTCCCATCATTAACCCATCTAGGCAAACTCCTGTAGACACCAAATGGGAGCTATCTGATTAACCCAAGTGGGGCCTATATGGTGTCCATTAAGGGCCCATCATAAGCCCATGTGGGCTAACACATGTGGGGCCACCATGGAAACTCTGGACAAAATTAGCTGGGTCCCAGTTGGGTTGCCCAGGTGAGCCCCAGATATCAGCCCAAGTGCAACCCATTTGATTATGTTTGCTGGGGCATTAGCATTGCAGGATGTTCCAGACATGATGTACTAGTTCTGCTGACCAAGGCCACTGTCATTCCTCAATCTCTCCATCTGTTCTTTCTTTCCATCCATTTAGCACCGTCTCAGGGTTCCTGCTGGTGGATCCTTGAGTTTGATTTATAACTGCTCAGACGGAAAGATGTTCTCAGCAGTATTCCATCACATCTCTGTCTGTTCCCCTCTTTTTTCTATATAATACGTGATTTAATGCATCTGACTGGATGTGAACGAATATTCATGATGATGCATGTAAAATTAGGCAAGTTGAAGGCAATGTAAGCTATTTTAATGGAATGGCACACCTAAAACATCACTATTACAGATATGTGTTGAGCAGACATATATGTCCAGTTCATTTAAGGTCCCACATATTTGATCAGTTCATGTATTCGGGAATCGAATGCGTACTTTGAGTTTGTAGGTTGGCCTTTACCGGTGGAGCTGCAGCAAGAATACAGATATCACTGAAATAGCTTGTCAGAGATATCCTATTTGCCTCTATGACAGCACTGAACTTGGTAGGCTGCAAAATGTGGCTGATCTGGCAAACATTGTAGTCCAGCCTGATTGTACGGGAATTTGTCACTATTTTATGAGGTGGCTAATTTGTATTTGATGTGAATTGTAGAAAAACGCCATATCGAAGCCCCTCCCCTAAACCGATCGCCACTTGCGCGACACCAAATCATACCAAACCGTATGAATGAGATCGTACGAATTGATACAAATCTGCCATCTCATAAAATTGACATAAGACTGCGTTGTGTAAATCAATTGAAGCTTTTGTGTTGTGTCCAAAACTTGGGTTCCAGATAAATGTTAATTTAACCAAATAGTTTAACCAAAAATAAAATGTTGTTCGGAACCTGTATGACTTTCTTCTGCAGAGCAAAAAAGCAAATATTTTGACAATATAAAAAAATATGGTTTTGATTCAATGGTCCATGGGGTAAATGTTGTTTGGTTACCAACATCCTTCAACTAATCTTCTTCTGTGTTCTGCTGAAGTCATACAGACTTTCTATGACATAAGGGTGAATAAAATGTTGAAAGATGTGACATCCCTTTAAGCTTTGATGTGGTTCATCTTTAAGTACAAAAAACAAGGCAATTGAGGAAGTTGACATTACATGTCTTTAGTGCGGTAACACATGTACTGAACAGTAATGTCTTAAATTTTTTGGCTATGCATACAGAGTTTCCAAGAGGTGATGCTACCACATACTATGTTTATCTACCACAAGATGGCACTATAAGGAGGGAATTTGCAATATGGCTTATGTCTGCTTATTGCTCATATAAACAGTCTGAGGACAAATGCCACATTTAATATATTTCCAGGATACAGGGTACAACCAAGATTATCAAAATGTTACAACTGGCTGTAATAATTTAATGGTAAATACCATCAGACAACAATATCCTACAAGAATGATATGTTCCTCGTTCCTCCAATCAGCTTGAACTCCGAAGTCTTGTGTGGCTATACCTAAAACACTTAAGGTGATTATTTTTCTTTTTTCTTGTCATTTTGTAAAAATGTTGTTATACAGTTTGTTGGGAGTTAATTCATGCAAATGCACAAACGATTCAACAAACTTGTTATTACATCACAAGTCTCACACCCAGACTCAGTCGGCCAAAACTAACCTAAAATACTTTGGAAAGCAAAATGAAGCTGTTATTAATGTGTGTGGAGAATGTTAAAGCATCATGCTGTGTACTGTAAATCACCACCTGACTAAACATGACCTCAAACCAGCAGCCTGTAGAATTGTGGGTAATAATATGCATTTGTGTGGGTAACACTACGAGTGAGATACAAAACAAATACTACTTTTCAATACATCTGTCGATGTAAAACCAGATGGTGTTAATTATTATCCCGTTTCTTCATTGTTTGTGTGAATGCATGTGTGCACGTGTATGTGTGTGAGATAGTTTGTTTTTAACTTCCTTTGGTTCAATGGCTGCCTTAGTGTGAAATTTCAAATGTGTATGTGCTCAGGATGTTTGTCCCTTTAGCTGCACATGTTCCCTTCATAATGGGACCATTGAGCCTTTTCCATCTCACCTCAGACTTTTACTCTGACACCTGCAACATTCTGTAAATTGGCAGGCGAGACGGATTTAATAAACTGCAGCAGGGGGACAGTGTAAATCACTCCCTCACCGCACTAATACCGCCACATTACGCCCCCAGAGCACAAAGGGCAGCCGCTTTCCCCCCCGTCCATGACTCATATAATCACTTCACCAGAGTCAGACATGTTTGCTACCAACACTTCGGTATTAAATACTAGGAACGTTTAGGACAAACACATGCGATTACCCCTAATTATCTGGACACTTCAGTCTTAAAAAAATATACTTAGAATAACTTTTTTATCAGTTGGCATTGTGTTTACACACTTCTAAATCCCCTTTGTTAAGGTGAATGTAAAATATATGTTAAACAAATCGAAGTTTACACTGTGATGTGAAGTGAAATAATTTTAGTAATATGTTCAGATGTGCACAGACCTATGTACTTAAAGGTCCAGTCAGTAATATCTAGCTGCAACATTGCGAATTGCAACCAACCACTCACTCCACCCCTCCTTTTTGAAACACTATGACGGCTGACAGAACATGGCGAATTTCATGCAAGGGGACCCGTGTGTATGTAGATAGAAATAGCAAATTCTTCTAGGTTAATGAAAACATAATGTAAGTTCTTTATACACATCTGAAGACATAGTTATCCCTGATATCAGACGTACATCTGACAGACATCTATTTGATGTCTGCATTTTCATTTGCAAGACATCTGGCAGATGCTGTTTGCTCATCTGCCCTACATCTCTGAGCCCTCTGCTGTCAGATGTCATATAGACCTCTAGAAGATGTCTGTAAGATGTGTATGATTTAGAATGTATGTATGTTTGAACAGATGTTTTAACTAAGCAGATGTTTTCCAGATCTCCAGATCTTTAGCCGACACCGTACAGATGTACCTGTGCTATCTGGGTATGTAAATTATATTGCATTTCTATGAATAGATCATCCCAAAAATTGCTACTACAGGTGATGTGCGGAGGTATTTTCTTTTCGTGAGATGTGATTCGGCACTGCTCAACTGTTCGGATGAGACTGATGTTTTAAGTCGTATGTCACGTGTGGCCCGTGACAGTCAACCGGTGAGAATATTCACTGTACAGTACAAAACATAAGAGTTAAATGACACGAAACAAATAAGAACACAAACAGACCCAAATAGCACAGAACTGCCGTTTTGGTCGGGAGTGTCTTATTTCTCATGGAAACTCCCGTAACGTGAACTGGACAGAAGATCCCAGAACGCGACCACAGGTCTAAAATGCTGACAGGTACGGTCATATATCATTCTACACCATAAAACTATATATACATAAAGTTTACGCAAAGCCTTGCCATCATGTCCGGGAAATAAGTCCATAAATTTGAATACAATTACAGGCATCACTTATCCCGTGAGCCACATGAAACACAGATGTGGGGAGATAATTCATGAATTAAATAAAACACGAGGTCCCCAGATAATACTAACCCAGTGGAAATAGGGCTTAAGTTACAGATATCATACTGATCATAACAAAAAGAGAAAGAACAACCAATGAAACTCTGTACCTGTCTTTAACACAACAAAACGGCTGCGGTTTTTGTGTTTTCTATAGAAATATTAAAATGTCTTACCTGTTCTGTTCAGAAGAAATAAATCCATGTCGGCCAATATAAATTCTTGTTTTCGCACCTATCACATTCCCATCTCATCATTGATGAATCCTGCAAATATTTTATTTTAAAAATAAAAGAACTATGCCGCCATAAATAATACTTCCAAGTAAGTTTCCAAGAAAAAAATTCGGTGTGAAAAGCTAACCCTCTCCCCCACAGCATCCACACGTGGGCTAGCAGCCGGATCCTCTTCCATCTGTTCACAAATGTGACAAAATGACGCATAGACGAAAGACACCAAATAAGGATTTCCGGAAAAAGACAACCAGACAGGGAAAATTACAAACCATTATTACAAGCTTTCCGTGGTGATTCCAGCAAGGGGAGTGACACAGTTTAACCACCGTTCCTTCTTGTACTTTCTCAATAATTGGTTTCAGTTAATTTTTACTCTAAAGAACTTATGGACTGCCCCTTTAACACATACAAGCGTGTCAACTTGTGCAAAATTCAAACAGGCACCGACAGCCATTAGTTCAGCTTATAAAAAGGTAAGTAACAGATGTTTCTATGAAGAACGTTTGACTGAATCTTTCTTTGTGGATCCATAGATGGTTCCTCTATAGCATCGCTGTCAAGAACCTTTTTAAGCACCTTTATTTTTAAGCGTGTAAAATAAGCAAAGCTGAAAAAATGGCACAGGAAAGAAATCTGGTGTTGAGTATCCAGTAAATCCTTTAGTCAGTAAGACAGCAAACATGATATCAGACTAAACGCCAGCAAAACGACCTAATGCTTATACATCAAGAAGTTGGAAACACAGTGCTGGCCTGGGACATGCCTGTTTTACTACAGCAAGAGTTTGCAACAGCTACATTTTTTAAATATTTTTTCCACAAATGACACAAAAGTCTGTGCATTACTTTTTATACGTGAACAAAGGGTTTCTGAGGTTTTGTTTAAGTTATTTCTTTATTCTTCTGAGGGGCTCATTGTCCGAGGGGGTCATAAATGTGTGGTACATAAATGGGTTGTTTTTTTTCAAATTCTGAACCCTGTGTGTATATTTCTTTGAACCACGTGTTAGTGATTTCAGTGTGTATTCAACACTCAGAGAGGATCAAACGTTTTGGCCGTCTGGTTACTGGGACCGCTTGTGTCAAACATAACTTTGTAAGATGATTGGTTGTGATATAAATCTATGTTGATTAAAAGAAGGAATGCTGGCCTCTGGTTGGCTGATCAGCATTCCGTGGACTCACCATGAGCCTGCTTCATTTTCATCAGGCTCTAAGGAGGTTATCCAACGAACAGTCCCACAGGGACAGATACTCGGCCCCCTTCTTGTTTCATAAGAAGAAGGACCATCTGCAAAATCTTATGTCGAAATGTTCCTTGGGTGTGAAGTTTATGTAGGACATTTGCCTGCTGAGAGAGGTGTGGGATTGTCCGATTTCCGATTGTCCAAAGCAGGTGCAGAGTTCGGTGTCCGAGTAATTCCACAGTGTTTGTGCATGCTGTCTCTTCCAAGATCTCCTCGTGGGATTTATCTCTTTCTGTTTGTGCAAATACATGGCGACAGATTTCCCAGAAGGCTGTGACAAAAACTACATGGAATGCCATGGCCAAGGTCTTTAATTTGTGGGAAGTTTTATTTTAAGATCGACCCATGTACTCCGTAAACTGAGGAGATTGATCCATATACAAGATATTCCAAAACATATCTCATTCAGCAATCGAGAATCTTTTTATACTTTATTTATTTTTCCTCTTTTGTATGCATCATTGGAATTGCGAAATGTTCAGCATATTCAGAATTGTGTCTCTCTAGGAATTTTACAGCATCAGCAGATGGAACGGCTTTCTAAACAATTATTATTGAAATCTTAGTTAATCTTTGTAAATTTTAGTTATGAAGGTTTAAAAAAATCTTTTTGGACTTGACTTCGGTTCTGGACAAGTGAGCAATATAATTTTCTAACAAGCATGACAATACTTGACAGATATACTCAGAAATGTCCAGTATGTATCATCAGCACATTGGAAACTTTATTTTCTAATCTGATAGTTTGTTTTATTCTTCCAATACACCCTCAAAAGACAACCATTACCACACAGTTCCATTATCCATCTACAGACCATATGAACTTAAAATAACCAACGCAATCTACTAAATGTTGCGCAAATTTGCGCAGGGTAGTGATGCTGATAATCCGCTGGTCGGAAGGACCAATTGATAAAAATGAACATTATTTGCTGGCAGATAAGAAAAAAGATTAATGATGAAAATAAATTTTCTTTTTTTAAATGGCATTGTCCAGTCTCTTGTCAAACTGTGAAATTATAAGGGGAATGGCATCACGCTGTCACTCTCCCCTGCACTGAATAAATGAACCTCCTTCTCAGGTTAAATAAAGTGCAATGGCTGTTTATCTGTTTTTAACCATTCCTGTCAACATTTGGGTTACAGAATATGTGAGACCTAAGTGTCCCTTGCGTCCATTCGCAGTCGCCTTTCGGGAGAGACAGCTTTCTGTTTGCTTGCGATCTCTCGGTCTCCAGGTGGAAGAGCCCCTGAGAGAGTTTGTCCGTGGGCAGCCCATGTTCTCAGAGTTTACATAGATGCAGGAAAAACAGGAGTGTTGACAGATGTGTCTGTTACGCACGATATAAGCGGTCCAAAAAGCAACCAAAATCAATGTGGAAGTTGTATGCTACCCTGTGCTATACATTTAAATATTCTTCTCCCATAAAGTTGCGATGGAAGAGGAAACTCCTACAAATGCATATGCAATAAGGTCAGTCGCAAAAACATCTGTGTCCACGCACTTTCAGGGCTAATTTTCACTTCATGTCTTAAGAAAATACAGACAGCAGTTTTTTTACCACAAAGGTGTTTGCGCTCTGGCCCCATGTTTACATAAACATCAGCATTCATACAGCATGATGATTCTCAAGATGTCAGTTTTAGACATTTCCTACCTCTGTCCCGATTTCCACAGATGCAGCAGGAATGGTGGTGACGGTTTCCTACCCTGCATGCACTGAGAAGACCGTTCTTTCATAGTGCATGATGGAGCCTTAGTCGTGTTTTGATTGTTGGTGTTCTGTTTTTGGAAATGTAGGCCATGTCAGAAGAGATTAACTCCTAGTTGAACTCCTACAGGTCACGGTCGCTCCTGGTTTGCTCGTGGTAGAAGCCCAGTGCGTGATTGAGTTCATGCTGAACAATGCCATGGTACACACAGCCATACCTGTTGAGGGAGACCACCTGTTTGCCACCTGTTCTACCAAGAGAAGAGTAGCAACCATCTCTGTTCTACTGATGTTGTCTGTTTGAAATGACCTGGGGATGAAGCGGATGCAAGTTTTGCTGTTGAAGGTCATCATTGCATTCTCAATAAGCCACCGGTCACAATAGTAGAATTCACTTCTCACTGTGTAAGGGACCTCCACAATGTTCTTCAAGTTTTTCTTTCAGAAACAGTTGTTGTTAAAGCAGTAGAGCCTTTCTGGTTTTGTGAAACACCAAGTCTCCTTCAATCAAGAGTTCAGTAGATCCATTGTTAAATCTTTATAAACTTGTCCACATTTTCTGGCATGGCTACAAAGACATCTTCAATGCTTTTCTCTAGAGAGTAGATGCCTGTGAGAAGCCAAGCAGCAGCAGAAGAATAGAGACTGAGGCTCTGGTTTCCATGTTGCCTCTATGTGTGGAGATCTTCGGAATCCTCTTGTGTTGTGGTTTAGTGTCTGTGTGCTGCCGTACCTGGACTTTATATTCATCCACTGCAGCAGCCCGGTCGAAATGATAAAGAATGTGGCTCTTGCACTGATATTGTACGGTTTCCTTTATTTGTTTATTGTTCTTGTAAACTTCACAACAGCGTAAGAGCTAGAACAGATGAATAAACAATATTGACATTGTTGTAGCAATTTATCCTACACAACATAAAATGACTTTTAAATCAAGCAAATACTACAAACAATAACATAGGCTAAGTTATGAGTATAAATATAAATGAATACCTTGTTCTCCCTTCCAACCTGGTGCTAAACAACAAAACTAAAAACACTACAAAAATAAAACAACAAACCGTGACTAGATACCTAAATTCACTTGAAATTGTCCGTAGTTGAATAGTTAAACTGTGAATCCGTGAGCGTGAACGGTCCGTCGCATTTCCGGCAATCCACCTCTTTCAGAATAAAGGTCCCTTGGCATTATAACTTAAAGTGGGTAAGATAATATTACAAAATAAAATAGACACATAACAATTATTAAGAACATATAGAATAGCAGAACTAGCCAAAAACCAGTTTTGAGAGTAATGCATTACAAAAGTAACGATATTACAGTACTATATTAGTTTTGGCTGTAACGCAGTAACACATTATTAATACAATTTGGGTAATATATACCCGTTACAATCTCAGTTAACCTGTGTTGCAACAAAACGCTGTGATTATAATAATATTTCCTGTTACTGGAATCCGATGGTTAAGATGACTGCAACGGATTCTACAAGAATAGAAAAAAACGAAAGTAAAGAGGTTCTGCGTGGTACCAGGTCATCAGGCTATTCGATTGCATTATAGTGGGCTCCACCATAATTCACCAGACGATCCTTTGTTGTCTACTTTTGCAATTCTGACAGCGATTGTTATGGGCCTTTATTTTTCATCAAATTAAAACTGAGTCACCACAAGGTCAAGTTACCGCTACAGAAGACCTTAGAGTTGTCACGTCTTATTTAACGCTTCTTCACTTATTCTGTAATGATTTGATAATATACAGAAAATATAGATCTTCTGTCATTCTGAAACATGGCTTTTGCTATCAATGCTATGCATATGATACACAACTCCACCTGTCATTTTGCCCGAGGATCTGACTGTTTCTGCACGCATTTCAGCCACATTTCGCTGTGGATGAAGGACCATGATTTGCAGCTGAATCTTGCAAAAACAGAACTGCTTTTAATCCCGTCTCTAATCCCGAATGGAGTCTCTCCATTAAACTAGGCTCATCGACCATCACACCTTCCACAACGGCCAGAAACCTGGGACTGGGAATGGATGATCAGCTAAACTTCAGGGATCATGTTGCCAGCACCTGGTCCTGTAGATTCATCCTCTACAACATTAGGAAATTTAGACATTTCCTTTCCGAGCATGCTACGCAAGTCCTAGTCCAAGCTCTTGTCCTGTCCAGACCGGACTCTTGCAATGGGCTACTGGCTGGAACTCCATCTTGCACAACCAAACATCTACATATGATCCACAATGCAGCGGCAAGAGTGGTCTTCAATGAACCGAAGAGTGCACACGTCACTCCTCTCTTCATTAAGTTACATTGGCTCCCCTCCTTCTTGGCCTAGAAGTTCACCATTGGTTCGGCCACCCCTTATCTTCACTCGCTAACACAGACTTATGTACCCACCACGCTCTGCATATGAACGACGTCATGTAGTGCCATCCAAAAAAGGGAAAAAAATCTTCTCTGGATCTGTTACACATTTGTGGAATGATCTGCCGCTGCAGATCAGCAGATTCTGTAGCCATCTTTAAGAATTGGCTGAAAACCATTTCTTCTTTTAGCACCTGACCGATTAGTTCTGACATCTCTTTTCTACTCGTTCTATCCTTAAAAAAAACGTATCATTGTATGCTGTTAAGCTATATGAGACCAGTTTTACTGCGCTTATGTTTTTCATGTTGTACCAATTGCTTCCATTGTTTACCTCATTTGTAAATCGCTTTGGTTAAAAGCATATGCTTAAATGACTAAATGTAAATGTACTGTGATACTGCAAGATTTGCATCGATACCAAGTAAATACAGGGCAAGGATAGCTGATAGCTGATCAGTAGCTTTTTCTTTTAAAAGCATTCACTTGAACATACATGTACTTGCCTGTAGAGGAGCAAATTGTGTCATGATTTAACATGACTCAATTTGCTAAATCAGAATTCATTTTCAATATATTTTTAAGATAAAAAAGCACTTTAAAAATGTAGGATTCCTTGCAAGACAACGAGGGCTTTATGGAACATACATCAAGAGCTAAACGATACTTTTATGCATTTGGCAGACGCTTTTATCCCAGCGACTTACATTGCATTATACTATACATTGTATCTGAGTATGTGCAATCCCCTGGGATCAAGCCCATGACCTTGGCGTGGCTAATGCCATGCTCTAACCACTGAGCCACAGTGAAGCACACTATTCTACAGTCTTTTTTTTGGTCCAATATGTAAAGCTTCTGTTTTGTCTGAATTAAATAATAGGAAATTGCTCTTTCATGCGTTTCATGGAGCCTTTGAAAAAATATAGAGCTTAGTGTCATCAGCTTAATAGAAATTGCAGATTTATAGAAATTAAATATTCATGTACTAATAATGTCAAATGAGTTCTGTTCGAAATATAAATATACAGTATATGAAGTCAGCTTAATGTTGATTGGACAGAATCAGGGTCGGCTTACTCTCTCTCTTCAATGTTCATTGCTTCTTTTGCTAAAAGGCATGCAACCGCTTAAACCTATTTTTAAATCTAGAATTAGAAAATGTCCATGTCTAATATCAAAGGGAAAGTGTAACGTCTGTCCAATGACAGCAAAGCTGCAGTGTCATCAGGCAAGCTGTAGAGCTTCTATTAAGCTGCAGGGAGGTGGCATTACATGGTTCCTGTTTGAATATATTGGATTTCTGAACTGTTCTGCACAGCATGAAGTATTACTGCATACTGCATGCCACATGAAAATGAATTGACTCGTCCATACAATAAACAGGCTTTCATAAGTACCGCCCTTTCCATTTAATAGGTTGCTGTTGTGTTTTCTGATGCCCTGATGTGTTTTTCTTTATTTGTTAATCGCATTTATATTTCAGGGTATCCATATTACCCTGCTGTTAGTTTAGCAAAATGCCTATGTTACATCAATGGATATGATGTCATATTATGCTGTTTTTGGTTTATGCATTCCAAATGGAGAGCGTTCCAAATCCATCACTTGTAAAGGCACCAAGACAGTCAGCATGGTGTCTTAGAAAGTCGCTGCCTATGTAGACAGAAAGACGGCTCGGTAAGTTTTTGAACAGAGAGATAAAATGGACTGCACATAAAGGTTGCACAGCCAGTCCAGTGTTCCTGCTCTGTGGCCGTTCCTTCGTTGCCTCATGTCCTTTATGACCAGTTGCTGTAGAAAGGACCCATGAGCCCACTGACTTTGAAAATGATACCATTCCGACATTTAACGGCCCATTGAAGGATCTTGGCCGTGCTCAGAGTGATTGGTCGATGACAGCCAGGACACATCAGCAATTAATCATCCCAGTCGTGTTTTATAGGGGCGGAACCGAAACAGAAGTTTTTATATTCCGCTTTATGGCTCTTGGAATCAGAGAAGGACGCATCGGTAACTCTAGTCTGCCAGCGCTAGTTCATGCAGTCCAACTCAATCCTGTTTACTTTGCGTGTTTATCGAGTTTGCCTAAACCTTCCATTTAAGCAACTTTGCAGCGAATATGATTTTCTAATGCACTGCTGGAGGCTGCCATTGGGTTTGGCCATCTGGTTTGGGTTGTATTGTTTACAGAGCAAATAACAAACTGCAGCTCTGCTTCTTGGATGGTGTTTTATGATGGTGCGTGGCAAGTTGTGTTGCAAGCTGTGGGTAATGTGTCCCACCGAGCTCACACATTTTAGGTAATCATTCTAACGCATCGACCTTTCTCTGTTGCATTTATGCTCTGTTAAAGTCAGTAATTAACCCTGCTAATTAATGAGCAACAATCTGCAGTTAAGATAAAATCCATTAGATGGCAGTAGAAGGTCAGCGTGGGGCAGACTTGTTCAAATCAGACTGTTAGTTTGAAATAATGCCTACTGTTTCATTTACTGTTTATCAAAAAATAAATCAAATGAAACGGTGTATACCATGTGCTATCTACAAAGAAGAAACTGTATAAATACTGGCGGTCTGTTCTTCCCAACTACAAACCTCCAAAGACCCCCAAATCAGATTCTAACTGTAGGCTAAACAAGCAAAAGTTCCAGTATGTTTGATCTCTGTCCTGCAAATGCATGAAATTCTGCGTGACATGCAGGAAAGGTGGAATAAAACCAGGTTTGTTTGTGATTAAGGGGACATTTATGAAAAGCCTGTAAGAAGGAAACAAGTAACCTCAGGCCAGCGCATGTTCCCGCTCTCTCCAGCTTCATAGGGCCACAGACATCGCACAGCCTCTTTCGTTTTCAGTTATGATCTCCAGTCCCATCTATAAGTACGTTCGTAAGTAAGTCCAGAAAATGGCCTGATGTCACTAATTAATTTGTCTTGGACAGAATCGGTTGCATGTTTGAGGAAAAAAGCTCTTGCATCAACAGTCTAATGAAACAAAAGTTGGTGTGACTTCACTAGGTTAACCAGTCAATTAATATTCGCCTTGAAGTGTATGTGGGATGTCAGTGCATAATACAGTATATAGTACGTAGCAAACACAAACTGTTTCTTTAAGAGTTTGTCAAGGCTGACCTCACGTGGGACTGTGGATGAAAATGTGCCTGAGACTAAATCTGGTACAGGGCATCAAATGGAAACATTAATGTTACTGTAAATATATGGAGTCCCTTTCCAATTACACATTAATTTACACATTTATTTTTTACAAGAGCAACACGCTTTTATTAACCTCTTATTAAATTTCTTTTTTTTAACAAACATCAAATCTTAAATACACTTAAGTGTTTAACATCCTGGGCTGTATATTGGACATAAATTGTACCTTAAATCACATGTCATATTTTTACCCATTAAAGGAGGGATATCGAGACCGGAATATTAGAGAGACTAGCAACACCCTATAGCAACACTATAAAAAAATCACACAAAAATTAACTTTAGTAACAATATAGCAACGCCATGACAGTGGTCTGCAACAACAAGCATGGCCAAGCACCATTGGAACTTGCCATTGGACTAATGTAAAAATCGACTTTTATTATTTGTGATCATCTGATCAGCAGATTATTATTTTGACATTATTCATTTTCTACAGACCTTGAAAGCAAATTGTGATGGATCAACATTTGAAAAGGCCACAGTAAGACACTAAGAGAAGGCAAAGATTGCGATATGTTATATGTGGATGTTCAATGTCTTGAGTGTATTTTTTTATTCTTGTGTAAAACAAATTGAAAACCAGAGATATGGTGATTGTCACGACAACAGCTAAGTTTACAATGGCTGCACCAAGAAGCTTTGTGCAAAACAAATCCACTGCTGCTCGGAGGCAACACCCAAATTCCACCCAATTCCTAAAATATGTCCTTGGCTACAAGAAAATGCAAAATGTAGGAAAAAAAGAGTAAGTTGAAACAAAATTTTGTTCTGCTCTGTACGTTACTGATAAATATAACAAACTCTCAATTGTATTTGAAAGCAAATACATCAAACAGGAGGCATGGATGCTGAACAAAGCAGCTGTTTACAGTAATATCTTTGTGTTGCTGTGTGAAGTCATTCAGAACACAGACAATGTCATTTTATCATTTTGGAGATATATCTGGAGATTACATGGATGAAACATTGCAATACATCAGTCACATCTTTCGCGAACAGGGGTTGTGAAACACGGACAGAGGACCCAGGTGCAGACAGTGGTTAAGGGGTTTTAACAGGTATTTAATATAAATAACAAAACAAAAACCCATGTGGGGGGGTAACATAAAACAAGGGTATAACATAACATAACAGACACAGGAACATGGATTCACCACACCAATCTAAATGAACCAGCACAAGACAGAAGACACAGGAGCATTAAATAAGGGACCAAATCAAGAGGAGAACAGGTGTAGGGCATGAATCAATAACGAGGAGACGAGAGGGCAGGAATAGAGACGAGACCCGAGAGAGTGTATGGCGAGCCAAATAAACAATAATTGCCTCTCTCCACATTAAACATGAGGTTCCGTCATGATCCTGCCACTAGACCAATAGAAACATGACATGATGTGGCAGAATCATGACAACATCCAAGACACACTGATAACAATAATTTGAACACAACTTAAGTTGAAGATTTAGCAAAGATTTGATGCTGAAATAACGCAAATTTAGACATTTGTTCACTTTTTGATTGTTATATGTCCTAAGAGTTTCAAATAGCATCCGTATTATAGTACTGTATGTAGTTACCCACATTAGTCTCTGTGTTATAACCCCCCTCCGTTCATTATAATGAGGTGAAGATCAATACGGAGTTCACCAACCACGCTCTGCTCTCTCACTCACATCTTTACAAAATTGAGTGTATCCAGCACAATTGCATTTGTACAATTTTGAAATCTGACCTTCGGCTTTCAGTCGAGAGACTCAACATTGAAAAACAAGCAAGAACTATCGGTTTTCACCATCATCTTCTCCCTTCTGCTGAGGTTTGAAAAGCTTAGCATTTGACACGATAGATGTTCTCACCACTTACAGGGGACCAAGATGAGACGCTGCTTCTTGGATGCTAAGCCTGGTTTTCATGTTCTTGTAAGCTACACCTAAATTACCCACGATTGCTTCCAGAGGCTGGTGTTTAGCCACTCACATACGAGAAAGAATGTTACGCATACGGCCCTGTGGATTGAATCCAGAAACGAGTCTTTCTTTCATCCGTTCAAGTGAAATATTTCCATAAATTTGACGGTACTTAACTTTTTGTATATGCATTCGTATGTGAATGCATCCGAGTAACCCATCCCGAAATTGCCGTGTGGATCTCTTCCAAATCCTGTGTAATGAAACACAGACTATTTCATCACTCGGTAAACTAATAAACAGGGACAACACAGCAGCCTGCGCTTCTAATCAAACCTGACGACAACTGACAGGAAGCCATTAGCCTCCTATTCACCAAATGAACATTTCTGTGAGCAAGGCCAACAGGCACGCCAGCAGGGCCTCCGGGCCCCGCCATGGAAGCCATTATACGCCCTGCCCGACACCCGGCTATGCCCCGAGAAGGGGAGAGAGGTCAAAGGTCAACTCGACCATTAGCAGCTTATTTACAGGGCCTCACTTCATATATCCAAGACTCAGACAAGGAGAAAGATGCAAAGAGACACTGTGAGAAATTCTACAGGCATTATTTTCAAAAAGCAGTTAACAGTGCTACAGTGGTTTTTGTCCTCCCGGTCATATTTTCTTTTCTTCAAGACCGCTCATAACTTCTTAGAAAAAAGGGTAGACTGGTCTGATCTTAAAAGTACGACAGATTAGTCCTAACTAATTGCTAGTCAGTGAGAACTAGCTGTTAGTTGTTAAGATGCAGTCATAATTTAGCAGCTAAGTGTATGTAACTGGCCCCTAATCTATATTGCACCTTAAGAAATCTATGAATCTAAAACTTTCAAACTATTACCAAGCAAACATTTTTTTTTAAATTAGAAGGTATTATTTAAAGAAAACAAAAATGAACACTGCACATAGGAATTTGTAGTCTGTTTGATATTTGACATGCGTTGTGTGTTTGTGCATGTACCTTATTGCTGAATCTGTGTCTGAATCTGTGTGTCTGTCTTCTGTGTTTTCACCTTTTTTGTTTTGACTTGTATAACCCTACATGTTTTGCTTATAGTCAATATGTTTTTTGTACAGCTGCTTTGTAACAATGAAAATTTGATCAACTTTGTTTTTGTAATTGCTTCCAAAACATAGCAAAAAAATTAAATCAAGCAATAAATAAATAAAAATCATTGACTTTGATAAATAATTTAACAAAAATGAATTAATACAAATTTAAATTCCATTAAAAACGTAAAGTTTTTATATGAATTGAACATGACATGCTTGACATTTGTTTATGCTATATACCATGCGAAAACACAGCAACACTTGTAAAAGCCATTGAGCTAACAACTCCGAAACAAACTTCCCAAAAGCAATTGCAGAAATTAATTTCCTCTAAAAAAAACACAAAACTAAATATTCTCAATGAAAAACTCATTAAAACGCATAAATGAATAAGACCCCTGCAGTTCTTTTGCAAGTCTAGTGTTTTCCACTATTCCCTGTTTAAATTAAACATTAACCTAGAAGACATTCTCACAATTCTGACACTGTATTAGATACAGTGACATATAAACTGACATATAAATCGTATCAAGATACATTTGGCTGAATCATATAGCAACAGTTATTTGAGCCTGTATTCTCTTTAACCCAGAGGCCTCTCTGAAATCTAGCAGATCTCTGTAGGCTTTAAGTCTCATTTACAGGCTTAGAATCTCTTCAAAACTGATCTGAGATCAGCCTGTGGGGCCCCAGGAGGATTAGAGCAGCAAAAGGAAGATTTGAAAGTAATAAGAGACATACAAAACATGATGATGCACTCAGACTGAGCTCATAGGTGAAAAGTGACGCCCGAATCCCAGCTGTTGGGATAAATATAGTGTCAGGATTTGGACATTTCTGAAAGACCTGTGAAATACATGCCTAGATGTTGTCACGTCACTGTTTGTGTAGGAAGGTGAAACCCTTGGCTTGAAAAATTCATGGCTTACGGAGGGAGTGGGAAGGGGCCGGGGGGCGGGTGCAGGTCAGAGAGGTTGCTCCGGATCGGAGAATCTTCTGGATGTGGGTGACTGATATTTCAGAAAGGTAAACACACTTTTATAGTGCTTGTAATGAAGGCGGTAATGACAATATTTTACTGTGGGAATCTTTTGCTTTTTTTAAACGCAATAATACACTCATAGGCATAATTTGTACAAAACAAATAAACATTACTCCCGCAGAAGAGTGTTGTCCACATCTATATACACTTTATTAGTTTGTATCGCTATTCTTGTCACAAACAATGAGGTTTACTGACTCGGGATGTGTATCTCTACGATGTGTGTGTGTGTGCACCTCCCCCATTGCTTCCTAATTGTGGGGCTCATAATCTCCATGCCCAAAGTGTCACAGTGTATAAAGGTTTATTATGGCCGACATGAAGGATGGAGAGGGGGGGTAAAGGGGTAAAGTCCCCTTTACAACAACAACACACACATTCCTTTAAAATCTTCTCTTTTTCACACACACACACACGCACATGTTGCGTTTCCATGTTTTATGGGTACTTTCCAAAGACATAGTGATTTTATTGGAAATCACATTGGACAGGGTTCCCTGGCAGATGAGCTGGTCTCAACAAAGAAACCAGAAACTTCCAAAAATTCAGGGATGTTTTTTCTTTCATTGTGAAAAATGTCTCTCTGCTTCTGTGAATGAGTGTTTGTTATGGCACCGTGCTCATGGAGAGAGTTACCTTTCAGAACTAGATGGATTTCTGGGGTTCAAAGGTTTTTGCATTCAGCCTGTTTTATAAAAAAAGAGTTCTAGCAGGTTTGAGGCTATTAAAGACCTCCTCACGATGAGCAACTTGATAAAGGTTTCTTGAAAAACAAATCAACGTAAAGATAAGAGAAGTAGGCAGTGAGGATGGACAGCGTCTTTCTGTACTGTCGGTAATGCTTTTGCATGTTCAAGTGAAATATCAGAAATAGGCCACAAACGTTGCGTCACAGGCAATATGGCTTGTCAATTCTCAAACACGAAGTGAGCCCATTGGTTAAAAAAACACAAAAGCCCACCCATCTGACCGCTTCTGAAAAAAGTCTGTTGGCTGTTTTCAGAGGTCATGAAAAGACTTGGATGGACCTTCATCTCAACAGGGAGCTGAGTTGACGGGCTGTTAATGTTCACCTGCTGAGAGACAAGGTCTCCCTTCATTACCATTCTGAACTGATTATGCAAACGAGCCAAGCAATTGAAAAATGGTGCAAAAAGCAGTTTGTGGGAAGCAAGACTAAGCTTCACCAACGCTGATAAAGCTTCAGGGGTCTATATAATTGGCCTCCTGGTGCCGCTAGACTATTGTTTAACCAAAATAATCACAATGGGTCTCCTAGAGAAGCCAACACTGTGAAACAACGTAGCAATTCAAGACAATATGAGCTGTGGACTAGCTAATGGACTTGTCTGTGAGCCTTTAAGAGCCGAGTTCGATTTGTAGAATGATGAAGCTACAGTAGGTCTGATCACAAAAACACCATCGTTTTGGGAAAGTCCCAGTGGAGCACACAAACAGCAGCTAGTTCGTCCAATTACCGCTGGGTGTGAAAATCAGTAAACTGGGAGATCCATTCTATGGACTGTGCACATTTTCTTGCTTCTTGTGTCTTTATGTAGTGCTGACCACATAATTCATCTGCCCATTCACAGGAGGCAGAGACGAAGTTCTCAGCACCTTGACTCACAAGTCATATTTCATCATAAAATCCTCTGGTGGTGTTTTAAATGTTTAATATTACCTCTCATTTACTGTTCCTGCTGAATCTTCCCGTATGTCATTTTCTCTTGTTTTTCTGTGGTGGGTCACAGGTAATTGGTCCAGATTTTTTCTATCGCCCTAGAGATGGTCTGACTTGGGCTTTTAATAGGGCCCCTAAAGACACCACGAAGGGGGTTCAAAGGCAAGCATACAAGGCTCAAATGGAACAGTGAAATAAACCCTTGCTTCTGGAAAGGCTTCAGTAGGAACAATAGGCCGCACTTATAGATGAAATAAGACCCATACGTGAATAGTTAGAGACCCTAATCAGGTAGAAACATTCCCGAGAGGAATCAGTCAAGGTTCCTTTATAGAGACGTGTACGCTACAAAGAAAGAATGGGAGCTTGAAATGGAAGGTCTCGATGGACCTGTTCCACTCAAGCATGGTCCGGTTCTCTCCAACTTCATTAATTGACTCCACGTTCAACGGTGAAGGATAATAAACTATTAATCTGAGGCATTAATTGAGACTTATTTCCGCAACCACTGCATTTTTATACATGTCTGACTGGAGTTTCTTCTGTTTTCTTTGGATGTTCAAGGTTATGATGGCTGTATTGCCATGGTTTCCAAGTAGAGGAATGCAAAGGAGAAAGTGAATTCAACACTGGGTCCTTTTTTCCTGTCAGAGTGAGGGAGTCACACAGGCCGGCAGTCTCTAAGGGCTGTTTTATTGGGGGCTTGCTCACTAAAGCATGTAATACTGCTGTTGATTTTAGTCCGAGCTGCAGTTGGCAGTCAATCATCCTGTTCAGACATCTCTCCATCAGAACGGTCTCTCGGGAGCAGTGAATGCCTCGTTAAAATGCATGTAAATGACCACAGAGAGAGCCAGCTTTGCCCCCTGGTGCACAGAGTCACTTTAAGCCATTTACTGCCATGCATAAGTACTTCTATTTCATAGTTCAAATGGGCAGGGGGACCGGCCAGGTGCCTTTACTGCACTGTATGTGTAATGGGACCAGTTCTGATGATACTTCTGTATTCTAGAGATTAATTATTAATAAGAGAAAACACTTTAATACCGCATTTACTGTAAAGCACATTAAAATGACAATTACGTCATGTCCTATACAAATATAATCAAGTTTTCTCAAATGCGTACAGCAATAAAACCCAGTTGGCTACACACTTAAGAACATAGGAGATTCCTGTAAAATGTGCCAGTTTTTTGTGTACTTGCTCAATAACAAAAAATTTTTCCCCAAGAAAATGGCAGATTGAAGCTTAAACAAATTTAGCACGACAGTGAACTGGTCATCTCATCAATACTGAGTGCCATAACACATTATTTTCATTCTTACAAATAAAGAGCACCTTTAGACCTTACTTCATAAACTGACCTTGATCAGATTGGCAGTGACTCCGTTTAGTTTTTTCTTTCCTCTAACGAGTCTAATTGTTACAATCTGAGCGGGGGGTCTGATCAGAGCAGGTCTGACATATATTAGACCCCAAACACTATAGGATTCCCATTGGAATACAGCCACCAGAGCGAGCAGGCATATAATTCCCACCAGAGAAAGACAGAAGAGAAAACGCTGACTGAAAACGAGGAGACTATAGTTGACACCCTGACGCCGTCTTCTACTCTTTGTCCCGCCGGTCAATTAAAACAAGAAAAACAACGGAGGGAATAAAGAAAAGCTTTTAATCAAATGGGTTTGGTAGTCTTGGTTAGACAAAAGAGGTCAGAGGGTTTTGTGTGGAGCTCTGAATGCTGCAGACAGAGGTGCATTTAGCAACCTACAAAGACCCAACATGGCCGTTTCCTCATCTTTTAGGGCTGTGCTAAGGCCCCATCAAAGACCATGTTAATTTCTGCACATGAATAGACGTGAGAAGTCCCACAACGTCTTTACAGAGTGTGAAAGGAAAGAGACCTCTAAAAAAGAATCCTTACATAGGCAGACCAAAAGATGAAAATGATTGGAGTTCTGTGCTTCCTGGGATATGGAATGCAATCTTCACTAAATTAGCATATGCTAGCAGGCTTGGTGTAGTTAGAACATGTTGATATTGATTTGTGTACAACATACACTAAGTTAATTTCTTCAGATGTAATAAAACAAGCTTTAAATGAAAAAAAACAATGTATAGAGCGACCATCCAGCATTTACGTTAGATTGGAAACAGCTGAATGTAAATTCAATAAATAAACAAAATAAACTGACGGCTGAAACATGAGCTATTCGGGGGCTTGAGGACCAAAAATGAACCTATGACATCATTCACCAAAGGGCGAGTTCAGAGGTGAACGTTGAGGTAAACAATGAATGTTTGGAGCTGTAGAGGTTTGGAAAAATAGAAAGTGACACATATGGTGTTATGCATACAGCACAATGCTACACAGAAGGCTTAAGCCTTAAGTCTTCTCAAAGATTATCAAAAGATTCAGAAGCAGCACTTTGCTATTTTGAGGCTAGTATTCAGATATATTCATTCTTTTTCATAATTGTACCAAACTTGTCCTCCATGAGGCTGTGAAGCTGAACACAATATGTTATCAGGTGTCTCCGGTGTGTGCGCCTGTTTCTGGCCCATCTTCATGCAACTTGATATCAAAAGCTCTCTGCAGCCTGGGAGACATCCGTTGAACTTCTACTGCCTTGGCTCGGACTGCCTGCACCACGTTTATGAGTTCTGGCCTCAATGCGGAGAGACCCTAACCCGCTCAATTAGCAGATGTGCACTGTCGAGAAGAGATCTGGCACACAAACCAGGATTTCCACTTCTGTGAATCCAGTGAGGTGGTGGATATGTAGGTTTGGGAACAAATCAAAATGTGAAGTTTTCTGCAGTTTTTACCAGTAATAATAAAATAGAATCTTACTAGAATCATGGCCTAGTTCTGTCAGTTTCGAAGAATGACCATGTAGCCCACTAACATAGGATGGATGAATGGAGACTATTTTAACATGATGGTCTGGTATAGTATATTTTCATTAAAATGCATTGGGGTTTTTTTTCAGAAAAATTATGTAAAATATGTTATAATCTTGGACACTTCATATTTTCTTTTTGATGTCATTTTTTACTCAAGGTTATTATAACTTTCTGAGATGGTCAAACTATCGTTCTCTTGGGAAAAACTGCACATTCAAACAGTGTATTATGAATCGATGTCTAAAAAGTTGCCAGACTGGCCAGTAATGTGCCGGTGATGCTTGTTTGAATGACACAAGTTTGAACAGTACAGTTTTCGTGACAGTACAACTAAATCTCAGAAGATTCAGAACAGGATATGTATATTTAGTTTACTCTCTTTTGATTTACTTTTACTTTTTCAAGGTCATATTTTTACAATGTATCTTACTCTCTGTATCTTGCCTTGTCTCTTTTCACTGGCAAACATTCACATTAGTGGATGTGACCTCTCACTTCCCCCATATAAATGATTAAGGATGTCATTAATGTTAACTGATACCACTGCAGCGGGATGGCTGAATACCTCATCCTGCAAGAGACAGAGACACAGAGAGAGAGAGAGAGAGAGAGAGAGAGCTAAAGACACTCTTGTTGTTTATACCGCTAATGTCATCACTCTTTCGCTCAGCTCCTGTTTCCGCTGAAACATTAGATTTGCCCTAAGAAGCACTCTAAAAAATTAAAACATCATCTGTAGGTCATTTCTCAAATCATACAATACAAATATCATTATTCTGTGTTAAAAATATGTTATTACTGACATGATAACTTCCTATTACGGAAGTCGTGCAACTCGGCGGCCATGTTTGCAATGCCTCTGGGTGTCCACAGGCAGATATTTTTTAAATTGCTGGAAAAAAATACAGGTAAACTGCACATTTCCAATCACTGATTAAACCATGAAATAAACTGTATCATAACTTTGGTTTACTAAGCTTAAATTGAGCTAAAAATCATTGTGTCGATGTCGCCTCATCTACTCAGTCTTTACTGATTGACGACTGACTCGTTTTACTGGAAGGCAGGACTTCCTTCGCTAGAGCGGCCATATTGAGCGTTGCAATCCTCACCATTCATTGTAACGAAATGGCTCATTTTGTTGATATTTATATCTTTGGAATATCTGAGTGAAACACAATATTAGAATAAAAAAGAGGGCGTGGCATGTCTTTTCTGCCAATTAATTAGTTAGAAGGGAGGAGTTTACAGATTTTCTTCCCAAGACATTATCAAAGAAGGTTTTCAACTCCAGAGCAGAATTACATTTTTAGATTTGTTTATAAAGTAACAAGGATTTTTGGGTGAATTGAGGAAATTGGTAAATTGTTCACCACAAAATAGTAAAAAATCTAAGTAAACCGGGTCAGTTATTATTTCATGATATTTTTAGGGGTTTTAGAACGTTTTTATAAGGACGGAACAGAATAGAGCTGACAGGAAAGCATTGGGTGAATATAAGGGAGCAGGTTTGGCAAAGGACTCTCGAGATGGGAGTTGAACTCAGGTCGCTGTGAGCGCATTGGCAATATATAACCACAAGGCTATCGGCACCAACCTATTATTAATTTTTTCGTTTGTTAGACCTTGAAAGCATTTAAAATGCTTCATATACATATATACTGTATATACTCAGGCATACAAAGTGTTACTTAAATAGGTTATGATGGCATGTGGTCATCATTTTCGAACTTTAGAAGCACTGATGATCAGAAAATTTGCATTTGATATTAGCCTTTTGACCTCTTTGTCAAGTTTTGTCTGTTTTCATATTACAATCATTCCGATATTCATAGCTACTTCATTTTTTCGTAGCAAACACTTTTAATTTGAATCCTCGTATAATGTTTAGGAAAGTGATGTGAATTGGTACGTGTACAAATACAAATTTTAGCCATTCGCATCAGTAATAATTAACTTTATTCCAATGAGCTTACAATCAGTGGCCCTGAACTGGTGCTGGTAAAGATAGTTACCTTTGAACACCTGTGTTTACATGAATCCTTTAATGTTGCACAAAAACCTCTTCCACAGCGTCTTCAATGCAAGAGATAAGATAGTACTAGCGATGACTTCTCTCATCTCATCTCTTACTAGTAAAAGTTTGCGTCCTTATCAACCTTGTGGTATTACACGTTGTTTTTCGCTTCAGGAGGGCCATTCATCAACCGAGCTTTAATTCATCCTCTGGCTCTATCTCTCGTCCTCTGTCCGTGCCTAGTCGCAGATGAATTCAAAATAAATCTGTTGATTATAATTAGTGATGGCAAGTCCTGCGTTCATCTACTGTGATTGATGAGACGTGACACTAATGACCCAGCAGCAGCACTGACATCCAAACCAGACATCGACCATGCTCCGGGATTGGACCTGCCCACGGTTCTGACAGGTCTCCGTGCATGACAGCACAGAAGATGTTTCATACCATCAGGTTTCACGATGATTCGTTTACCGGTGTTCTCCGCACATTGGCAGAAGTGTTCGTGACAGGTCCTGATTATTTATAGGAGCAGGGTGGTTTAACGTGTTATTAACGGATGCTGGCGGTTTAACGTTTCTGTGCCGGAGGGAGCCATGCATTCCAGATAGTTGAGGAATTAAAGAATGTTCTGGAAAGATTGTATGCATTGGTTTATGGTGTGTGTCTGCAGGAATTTGAAAATGACAGGGGAGCTGAAAATGCAGGGTGGGCACGTCCATTCTATCGGATTTTGACAAAGAAAACTAATTAACCCCAGAGGGAAAGGACTGAGACCTTCCATTTTACCAGAGTTAACATTCCCAGGAGTAAATCTGTTCGTTCTAATGTATTCTTTTATTCCTGGAATGTCTTGTGGGTTTTGGACTATTATGATGTTCGTGCTTCATCTTATTTGGTCCTACAATGAGCATAAAGAAAGATGATTTTGGGAGCAGAAACATCTTAATGGTCCAATTTCTTCCAGCACTGAAGCACATTTGCTCTCTTAGATGTTCATTTGACTTGCTAGGGTTATTCTGTGGTAATTTGACTTTCTGTCTGCATGCTTTGAGATGGTTGATTGATTTTCTTGCTCTTGTCACTCTTTCACAATAATTGGAAATATTCAGGCTCGGATTGAAGAATTCAATGTTCTTACATTGTTGTACAATACTACATGGAAAACCCAATGGCTTGTCAATTATTATAAAAATAAAATGTAAATCTTAATGGATGTGATCACAATGTTCAAAAGAATGTCACATGTGTATTTTAATTTGAGTATTTTGAATACATGAAAATGTATTCTATATTGAAACCAGGGTTGTCAAACGATTAATCGTGATTTTTCTTAAATATATGCACGTATGTGTATGCTTTTATAAAAACAAAATGCATATGCACAGTACACAACACAAACACAAACACAAACTTTTATTCTTATTCTGAATGGCATTAATCGCGATAAATTTTTTGATAGCCCTAAATAAAAGTAATTGTTTATTCAGTGTGATGGAAAACTCCTACTATATTTGTGTTATAGACCGCTTCATCGGTCACGCCTGCCGGGACTGCAGTTAACATCCGGTCTGTGTTAGGCTTGTGTCTAATAATGTAATTATTAATAATTTGAATATTAATTTATACTTTTATTTTATTGTATAAACTGTTTGTTGAATTTTGTTGTATGTTAAAAAATGTTGAATGGGTCCTGTAGTTTGGTCACATTTAAAGAAACCGTATGGGACATTGACATGTAGCGGTTGAGCTTGGTATAGCAGTCTAAAATCGTCAAAATATTAGAGAGACAAGTTTAGCCAAGTAACGGTTCGTCTTGGTTTCTTTTAATTGTAATCAGAGATAATCTACAGGCACTCTATCATTTGTGAATGTGTACAGGAAGTTTAGGCCACGAACGTGCATTAACGTTTGTTTATGTTGTCACTTTGATACCGTCTGTGAACACGAAGTCATGCAAGTTGTTTGGTTATTACTTTGACATATTTATTCGTATTGGCATTGCGGTGGATAACATATCACAATTAAAAAATCCCTATAGATTTACAGTGAGTGAATCTAGTCCTCATCAAAAAGGGAAAGAGTGCTAGGTCTTTGGACTTGGGACAGTAAATAACCATAAGTGGCTACCACCCAGAACACTATAGCAACAGCATAGCAAACATGCTAAAACACCTTTGTAGCAAAACGGTAACACATGAGTGTGCCCGTTTTTCATCATGTCTAACAACACTCTTTAACCATGGTGAAATAAAAATATCAAACAAATATTTAGCAAACACTTTTACACAAAACGGCTCATTGCTTTAGGGGCTAATAGCATGTATTATACACAACATAATGTCATAATTTAAGTGAAGTCAACTAATGTGGTGATTACAGATTATGGGTCACTGACCGCCAACACACGCATGATGACTTTAAACCTGAGATATTTGTATCTCTCTCTAGAGACTGGGGATATGAAACCGTTAGCACCCTTATAGAAATCAATGGCAAGCACTCACCATTAATCAGAGTCATTTAATATCTGTGAGGCATCTGTGCTAAAGGTCCACTGTCACACCAGTCTAGTCTGACAAGGAGTGTGTGGATCTAGGGCACATAAACCCACACTCACATACTAGCATGGGAATGATGCCAATGAGTTACACATACTGTAATTACGTGTTGTGAAAGTGTGTCCACGTGTTTATGCAGGTCTGTGAAATATGTTAGTGCTAAGGTTGATCGCATGATTATTTTCCTACCATTATAAGTCTGCAAAATGCATAAAATGTATTAGGCCTGTAAGGGTTTACGTGTTTCTGCATGCATGTGCACATACACTGTACACTTTTATTTATCTTTGTATGTGTATCTGTTAAGTTATCTTTGTGGATTTCTAAAATGAATACATAAACTGTATTGTACAGTACTTCTACTTCGGAAAATTATATAGACATGCAACTTTTAAAAAGTATGACTGCATTATAATGTGAATACTTCGAAAGATACATTTTGTCAATGATGACAAAGACAAAATTAGATAAAAAACTGAACGTGTTTATCTTTAAATCTAGGGGTCAGAACACTTCTCACAAACACTTAACGTGAGAGCGTCCACTGATTTTAATATCAGTTTAATATTTTTAAACATTTTTAGTCTGAAGTATGTGTATTGTGTACCTCAAATCTTTTGATATTGTGACTGTGTCCATAGGCATGGGTGATAAGGGCCTGCAGGTAGGACAATATCCTTGTTACATTATACTTTAGCCGATACGACAACTTGCTGTAGAGTTTTTGTAGTTTTAAAGTATGAATTGTCATGATTGGGAGAAACAGGTTTCGAAGACTCAATTGCGGGTACAATCACAGATCTCTATTGAGAGAGCAGTCAAGTAAACCACCAGGCGTACCAGCCTCAAGCACAGGAACCGTGAAAGTGGGAGAGCAATATCACCTTGACGTCAACGAGAACTAAGGGGGAAAATATAAAAACTGGAAGTGACAGGGCTAGGCACTGGAGACTTGAAACGGGAGAAGCAAAGCTAGGGAGATAGTAAAGGAAAATAGATATGTACCTAGGGCTAGGGCTAGGGCTAGGGCTAGGGCTAGGGCTAGGGCTAGGGCTAGGGCTAGGGCTAGGGCTAGATAACAAAACACACGCACATGTAACATACAATGATCTGACACAGGACCATAGAACAGAAGGGAATATAAAGGATAGGAAATCAAAACCCACACAAGAAACTAGAGGGGAGAGAGAAGACAACGAGTAGAGCTGGTGAAAGTCATAAAGTAAATGAGGGACAGGACTGGAGAGAGATTTTACACTGATTAGAACAGGTGAGAAGACTAAAAGAATAACGAGGATACGACAGGGTAATGAGGAGTAACTTAAGCCTGTTTCTTGAAAAGCGGTCACTTATACTCAGAGTCAGTAGCCATAGTAATTTTCTCTGTTAACCTAACCTGGTCAGGAGCAGATTTTCTTTAGTAAACTCAGAGTTTCTTTCCATCTCCTTCCCCTTTTAATGCGCCAGTGATGTACCTCATTCATTCATTAATACATTCATACATTTTGATCGCAAAGATGTCAGTGTCTAATGTGTCATATTTGTTTTTTATAGAGGATCCTGTATGTGAAGAGGCTGCTTTCATTTGATTTCAGAAGAGCAATTTAGGACCTGAGTGGAATTCTGTCTTTTCCTTGTGCATTTCTGTTAAAATTTCTGTTATATCAAAATATTTCTCATCCATCCTTACATCAATAACATCAGCCATCGTAAGTGTATTACATCAGAGCATCATTTTCTATGGACGATGAGAAATTACTTAATGAAGTGCATGAATAAAGAAATGAATCAATACACACATACATGCAGTAATGAAGCAATAAAGGTAATAAACAATTAATTTTAACGTGCAGCCCTTCTAACTCAAATCCCAGGGGATTACAGATACGAATGTATAGGACAATACAATGTAAGTCGCTTCCAAAGCGTCTGCCAAATGCCTAAATGTAAATGTTTTATTTGTTTATTGGTAGATTTGTCTACATTTATTAATTAAATTTAAGTCATTTTCGCCACATCAGTAAATCCACTGTATGCAGAGCGGAAAGTGTGCCTCGCTCTCAAGTGCTTTCTGCCGCCATGTTGCTTTTTTTTGGTACTGTTGCCATGGTTAATCATTATATCAGAGCTCCATTGATCATTGGCTTATAGTAGTCGTGGTACAAGCGATTAACTCAAGGTAAGTCTACCCAGAGTTGATAGAACTAACATCAACTAACTAAAATCAGCTGTTCTGAAACCAAAAACTCAAAGTTTCGCATCCTGGTGTAAATCTACTCAGAGTTCACATTTGAACTCTGTGTTGGTTGAACCTCCTTATTGAAACATATGCCACATATGCTCAAAGAAACAAAACATCAACATAAGAGAGGAAACAAAGACACACTTACCCTGACATGAATAAAATCTAAATATTTTTTTGACAGCTTTATGAATAACTATGAACTAGCATGCTTCGGAACATTGACAAAATGTACATTTAGAGTCCAAAAGCATGCAGAACTTACAATACGTTTAATGGCATCATTCTGCATCTTCCCATTACATTGTAGGTTGTGATCTAAACAAACGCTTTTGGCAATTTAGAAAGCCAAAGTTCAGTTCTGTTCTGCACTCCAAAAATAAATATTGTTTTCTTTTTATATCAACATATAAATGAGCTCAATCAGTCTGTGGTAAACTACTTCAATAAAGAGGGTATAAACCCAGCGTGGTCTACTGGAAACGCTATTTACACTCTCAAAACACTAATGACGGAGAGCTGTGGACATATGAGGTAGAGATGTTGTTTTTGATGTCTCCCATAGTTTGTTCAGAGTAAAGCTCTTTGGACTGTGGGCTCCTGCTGTTCTCTCTGTGTTTGGTGTGGACGTGAATGAACCCTTGCTCTCATTTCCAAAGATCTTTCCAAATCTGCTCTCATTCATCACCGCTTGGAGGAGCAGCATGCGGCCCGCACCCCACTGAGGGGCCAGAACCACCAGGACCACATGTGTTTAAGCTAGAAAGGGCCACAACCAAAATAAACGAACTGCACATGATAAAATGCATCTGTAAATGCGTTTGTTTTGACTTGAGTGAAAGGATGTTGCACCCATGTGTGTTCTTTAGCATTTTGTGTTTCCGTCACCTCTTAATCACAGTTTGATGGATGCTCCGTATGCTTGTGTGTTTTGGCAAACTGCCGCAACTCTCTATCAAGTAAAAACAGAAGCTTTAGTGCACGTTCTACCAGGAGTAAAGATTCAGCCAATCATCAATCAACAGAGTTTGGCCCCAAAATTTGATAATCGAGTTTTTCAAATTCTTCAAATTTAGTTTTTCAATCAGTTTTTTTTTACTCTGCATTCCAATTAAAGGGGTGATATGACACGGATAAAACTAATATTAGCATTTGTAATTCAATGTGTATACACGATTAAAGATAAAAAACGCTGTATTTTTCACATCCCGTGCATCATTGTATCTCCTCTTTGTCCCGCCTCTCTGAAACCCGCTGATTTTTTACAAAGGTCATTGCTCTGGTGTGCTAATGATTGGCCAGTTAACCAGTGCGTAGTGATCGGTTGAATACTGCAAGCGTGTGATGGAACAATAGGTTCCAAAGCATTAACTCTTTGCAGGTGATAAAATCGTGGTGGACAGCCGTCTAGATCCCGGGTTCTCCAGGTGTGACACTCTCCCAGGCTGCAGACGTGTGCGCTCTGTGGTCATCGGCAGTTTCTCCCTTCGGGGTTATTTTGTGAACGCTCCCTTCTGGGTTTTTTTTAAGTCTAAATAAAACATCCTTACCACCGCACTTGGGTCTCATTCTGTTCATCCATCATGACAGAATGGACTGACCAAACCCGAGACCAAGCGGAGGCAGACCACGTCCGGATGGCCATCCGGCAGCAGGGGGTCCTATTGGGACAGCAATTTCTGTCCGGTCAGATGACGGAATTACGCGCCGCTTTGCAGGAGGTCCAGGGAGCCATTGCCAGCGGACGAGTGACAACCACCACCTCCTCTCCGCCCATGCCACCGGAGCCAGAGCCACATATCGATCTTCCTCCTTCCTATGACGGTGCGCCCAATGCCTGCCGCCCTTTCCTGGCCCAGTGTGGGCTTGTTTTCGCCATGCAGAACTGCTGGTACGCCCAGGAGGACACCAAGGTGGCATTCATTCTGAATCTCCTAACAGGACAAGCCCGCGACTGGGGGATCGCCGTCTAGGAGACTGGGGCCCCATGCTGCTCCTCTTTTGGTGATGAGGCAGCGTCCCAACTCTCCCGTCTTACCCAGGGGAGGTCATCCATCACCGATTACTCAATCCGGTTCCAGACCTTGGCGGCGGCCTGTGGCTGGAACGCAGCTGCCCTACGGGCTCGATTCCTGGAGGGGCTCCATCATTCGATCGCGGACTCCACCCTCGACCTTCCTGTGGAGTTTGAGGATCTTACCAACCTGTGCCTCCGAGTAGAGAATCGAATCAAGCGCCGTCGTCTCCGACAACACTTGCCACCCTCTTGGCGAGTCCGTGAATCTCCATTGCCACCGACCACATCCACTCCTTCCATGGAACCCGAACCCATGCAGCTTGGGCGCACCCGCCTCACTCCTCAGCAGAAGGAGCACCGAATCATGCGTGGACTGTGCTAATACTGCGCAGGTCCGGGTATAATCCTCACGTGGATTGGGCTAATAGTTCCATTCTGGCCTGGAGCCCTTTTTGTCATGCATCTTGTCTTGGTCCTGCCCTGTCTCCTGTCTCTGTTTCCCCTGTCTTGCAGGTAGAGGCGTCCAACATATCCGGCATCCCGGAGGAGTACCACGGTCTGCGCTCGGTCTTCAGCAAGGCACGCGCCACCTCCCTGCCTCCGCATCGCCCCTACAACTGGGCCATTGACCTCCTTCCAGGCACTTCTCCGCCCAAGGGTCGACTTTATTCCCTTTCCGGTCCTGAAAGAGAGGCCATGGATAAGTATGTTCGTGAATCACTCCAGAACGGCAGTTTATTGTGGAGGTTGACGCTTCCGACGTTGAGGTAGGTGCGGTTCTGTCTCAGCATGCGGCTAACGACGGGAAGGTGCACCCGTGCGCCTATTTCTCCCGCCGCCTCAGCCCTGCAGAACGGAACTATGATATCGGTAACAGGGAGCTGTTGGCGGTTCGACTGGCTCTGGGGTAGTGGCGTCACTGGCTGGAGGGGTCAGCGCAGCCCTTCTTGGTCTGGACGGATCACAAGAACCTCGAGTACATCCGTTCGGCCAAGAGGTTGAACTCGCGACAGGCCCGGTGGGCCCTGTTCTTCGGTCGGTTTGCCTTCACCCTCTCGTACCGGCCTGGCTCTAAAAACGTCAAGCCGGATGCCCTCTCTCGTCTGTTTGGGGTGCTCGGGGGGGAGCCTGTGACTGAAACAATTCTCCCCAAAGGGAGGGTGATCGGGGCTCTTACCTGGGAGACCGCTCAACTGATGGTGGATCACGTCTTCCGTCTCCATGGGTTACCGGTTGACGTTGTGTCCGACAGGGGTCCTCAGTTAACTACCCGGTTTTGGAAAGAATTCTGCAAGCAGATTAGTGCCACTGCTAGCCTCTCCTCTGGATTTCATCCGCAGACCAACGGGCAATGTGAGCACGCCAACCAGGATCTTGGTTAGAGACTCCGCTGCCTGACCTCCCACTTCCCCGGTTCCTGGAGCCAACAGCTGGCCTGGATTGAGTATGCCCACAACTCTCAGCCTGTGTCCTCATCAGGTATGTTGCCCTTTGAGTGCTCTCTGGGTTACCAACCCCCTCTGTTTTCTTCCCAGGAACTCGACTCCTCGGTCCCTTCGGCCCTGGCTTTCGTCCAACGTTGCAGACGCACGTGGAAAGGTGTTGGGTGCCGTCTCGCGACATCCTGGACCGTGCGCTGATCGTGGACTTCCACCGGCGACGAGGTGAGCCCCTCCCTATGCGCCCGGTGGCCCCGATGGGGGGGGTACTGTCATGACTCTGGGTCTGCCTGTGTGACTTTGTTTTGTTTCATGTCGAACACGTGGGGAATTGTTTGACAGTTTTCCGCGTGTTCGGTGTCTGCGTCACTCGCCCCGCCCTTGTGTATCCCTCATTCTATTCATCCATCATGACATCAACCTTCCCAGCGTGACTTGAGCAGGATGTAAAGGATTGGTGAGGTTTTATTTAAAAAACTGGTTTTACCTTTTATATACGACATTATAAAGACTATAAACAAACAACCACATACATCATACCGAGTTTGTGTGAGAGAGAAACATGCTTACATTACTGCAGGGAATGGTAACATAATAAATAACGTGTGCGCTTTGGCCCTTCTTGATCAACAAGTGTTACGCCATGTCTTGTCGACTCAACAAAGACAATGAACCCCATTATAAACACGACATTTGTTGCCTCTAATTGTAACATCATTACTGATTATTAAGACTTATGTTGTCTTTTTTCACGTTGCGCGTGTGTCTGCATTTGCAGATCACACCAAGAATAGCATGTGCTACAAAAACACGACAATCTAACTTGCGTAACATAGTCCTTTAGGATGAAAATATACTAAGAGGTTGCGAATCTGAATTGCCAGACTATCCTTGCGAAGTTGTAATGGTTTTTGACAAAAGCTTTCGTGCACAGCCGACCTTGATCTCTCCCAGGTTCGTGAAGCAATCATTCATGAAATGCGCTGCACACACTTGAATATTCGGATTGAACTGTTCTGGAATAGCATTGTAAATAAAAATGTAACCATTCGTTTTTAGTTCTCATCTTCTGGAAGGGCAAACAAAGAGTCTTTCTTTTCGCAACGAAACACACAGCGTCTCTACGACATGACTGCTGCAGCGACGATAAAATGAGATTTACAAGTACGCCAACCTTACTTGCGTATACATTTGGGCGGTCTTAGTCAAGTCAAACCACGAAATTACGTACATTCAAGGAGGAGTGGTTACACGAGGCATTTCAGGCAGGTCTGGGCTTCGCTTTAAGATAGAATGTATCTTTTGTTCTGACACTTACATTTTTGTAATTTAACATGTCTAATACATGCATGGGCAACTTATAACACACCTAAGACACAGAAAGACACATATTCTCACCATATGACCCCTTTAATATAAATCAAACTGCAGTCGGTTGGTTTTGATTTAAGCCATGATAACTACAGAAATACAGCTAACTAACACAAGAAAACATGATAACATAATACAAAACATGATTTTAAAAGAAGATAACTAGATTATGAGACACAGCATATACTGTATCTGTCTGTTACTCAATTGTTTTGTTTTGAGTTATCTTTAAACTTTTGATCTGATAAATGAACAAAAACGTAAGGTGATAAGAAAGAGATAAAGATAAATATTTTCACTGATCTTGAAAGATAATTTAGAAAACTGTGATGAAAATAACATGTTTACACAGAACAGCATAACTGTAGTACAGCATGCTATAACCTGCTTACACATCTGATCTGATCTAAACCACTGAACAACACAAGCAATACTTAAAGTAAAAATTATCTGCAAAATCATGCAAACCACATTTACGAGCCACATTGTCTCAGTGTCTGGTGCTTTTAGAGAATCATTGTTTGGATACCCACAGGAAACCTGCTCAGTCTCTGTCTTGTAAGGTTCATTGTGTTGTGTTCACAATTCCTGTGGATGTCAGTGGATGACAACTTCTTTATTTTTTCCTTCCGCATGGTAGGCCGACCTCACTGGCCATACTGCACAGAAGGGTGATTGATTTACAACAGGTTATAGGAAGGTCAGAGCCAAAATCGATGAGGAAACAGTGATGCTATTTTTGACGACAGGAAAAGAGGAAGAGAAAGGGAGATGGTGAATAAGTAGTTGATATATTGCAGATAGCTGTAAAAAGAATTTGCATATAATAATGATGCAAAAGAACTGTTTGGGGTTTACAGACTAAAAGTGATGCTGCTATATTTTCAGCAATGTCACAATAGCTCAGCAAAGGTTTCCAACTTTGGCTTGGGTCAAATAGGGACAAACTGTAAAATGAACATACAAAATGTCCATATATGACCCAACCATTGGTTGAAAACCGTGTAAGTAGTCAAACAAATAAAAGGCCCAAATAAAAAAAATTTCGATGCGGTTTGGTCGTTCGACCACATGCAACGGTCACTGTACTCGGTCACTGAATTTTTTTGAAAGATTTTTAGAAACTCTGGTTTCGGTGTTGTTGGTAGACAGTGAAAATCGGAGATTTGGCATTTGAAGTTGGAATGCGTTTGGAATTTTTTTAAAGAACGAAGGAAAAGCTCTGTTTATAAAAATTCCCGTGTACGTGCGGACTATGCTTTAGTGTTAATGTGTAACAATACAGGGCTTGATGGACAATGCCACCCGGAGAACTGAAGTTGACTGGGTTTATTGCAGATGACAGGTGTCGTGATTCTAGTCCTGTCTTGGCTGTGTGTCCTGTGTTGTTGTTGTCAAACTCGTGGGAAGCCAGTATGACAGGTGTTTGGTGTCTACGTCATTTGCCCTGCCTTCCGTGTCTCCGTCAGGATTCCCCTCACCGGGTTTCCATCAATTTATCACTCACACCCCTGTAGCTCGTCCCCATTAGCAGCCGCTAATTAGTTCTCACCTGTAGCTTTTCCCCCGCTAATTAGTTCCCCTCTATTTAGTCCCTCTTGTCGTCTCGTTCTTTGTCAGATTGTTATGTGTGTTTGCGCACGTTCATGGCCCTGCTTGTCTTGTTACCATAGTCTACTAGTATCCAGTATTCTAGTCATTTCAAGTCTTAGTCTTAGTCTTAGTTTCGCTATTCCCTGTGATCCAGCTAGTTTAGTTCTCTCAGTCTTCGTTCCCTTATTTTGCCCATCAGTTCTCGTTTGCGTCTTGGACTGCCATGCATATCTCACTGCTGGCATTTCTCCACCTGGTGGTTCTCACCTCTCGTCTGGCACTGGCCAGCGGGTCGAGGCTCTCCGTGCTGAGCTCGCTCCCTGCGAGTACTACTTCTCCCGTACTGGGTTGTCTTTCTCCTGAGAGTGCCGTTGGGTCGAGTCCTTTCCCCGTGGACTCTTGTGGTATCAAGGTCTCCTGACTCGGATCTCCAGAGGTGTCGTTTCTGCTCTAGCGTAAATCCCGGTGGATCGAGCCCTCTCTCTGCCGGGTTTAAGTCGTCATCTCTTAAGGCTGGTGCTGCCAAGTGAAGTTATTGGACTCATACTAATAAAGATCTCTTGTTTTTCTCGCATTTGTGTCTCAGAACTTTCTTGTGTTCCAGTGTCATGACAACAGGTGTAACAATCCGGGAAACAGGTAAACATCCACAAGTTAGTAAACATATGACGGGTAACATAGGTTAATATAATCCAATAACAGGTAACATCCACAGTAAATATAATCAAATGACAGGTAACATCAACAGGTAAATATAATCCAATAACAGGTATCATCCACGGGTGATCAAGATAGGTCCAACTAGAGAACGGAACATAATACAACTAGACATGACAAAGAACACAACAAAAGACATGGGATATGAAGTGTTTAGGGGATGATGTTCAATTGAGAAACTGTCATTGAGATTAATAGGCTCTCCAGAGGTTCCTTCTCAAATAGCGCTTAGATTTATTCCAGTTTGATTAATTTTAGTGAGTCAAATAAACACAAAATCATTCAAATATATGTTTCATGTTGTTATCTGGCTCAGTTGGAAGAACTATTGCCCCCAACAAGAAGGTTCCTTGTCTGAGACTTTGTTGAGCCTGTATGTCTTTGACCAACTGACATGCAGATTAGGTCGAGTATGAATTGCTCTGTATATGCGTACGTGCCTTGTGGTGGTCTGGCCATCTGTCTAGATGGTAACTTTTCTTTGGCTTGAGATGCTGGGATAGTCTCCAGCCCTCCCACAACCCAGAAGACAAGCGGGTTTGAAAGATGGATGAATGAATAGATGGATAAATAGGTGGTGCCATTCAATTTGATCTTTATTGAAATACTATACTGATTTGTCTGATGCACTACAAGTCCAGATCAAATTAAGCTATACATTTTATAAAAAATGTTTGGTGTGTTAAGCAAAATTCTACCCCTTTCCAATCTCATCCTGTGCTTCCTGACAGAAAGAATGAGAGAAAACTGGAGAAATGTAATGCTAATATATCACATTATCACTCAAATGCTATTTATGAATTATGCGTCATTCTCCTTCAATGCCAGACGGTGGTATTGATTGCTGCAAAACTGACCCCGGACTTCTTCGTCTTTTGAACGGCTCCAGCGTTTCCATGCTGATGGAATAGAATATATTGAATTGTTCACAAAGTCTGAAACCAAAACCCAGAGTTTCCAAATTCCTGACACATCTCTGCTATACATTGTCCATTGTTAGCAAGCAGGGACTAACTTACTGGTTTAAATTGTTTCGAACATGTTTCACTTTCTCACTTTCACAGTCTCAATTGTTTACACACAAATATTGGTACTTGAGACACAACATGTAACTCATGCACCAACCCCCGGAACCAATTCTGCTAAACTACAAGCACAATTCCTGCTTTACACTCACATTGCAGTTCTAAAATACAAATTTTTCAAAACACTACACACAATTCTCTGCATTTGGCACAATTTTCGTGAAGAAAAGTCTCTTGTTTTCACATTGAACACACTGCCATTCAAATATCCACACTGACTCATCACAAGGGCAAACACCTGTCACAAACGCGTATACCCCTTCTCCAAGCTATGGAAGACGCATGTGGAGATATAGCAGTTGATGGACTCGCCATGCTAGGCGATATTTTACCCGCTGCTTGGCCAGGGAAAACATTGCTTGTGATGTGGATGAGGTGCTGTGGCCAGACCGAAACCGAAGAGAAGATGCAGCATAGTTTTTTACTGTAACTGTAAACAGTTAATTCTTCTGTTGTTTTGTATGTACACCACTGTATGTGCCACTTTGCGTTGGTTGGGATGTACACTGTACATTCTCTTTGTTGGAAAAATTAAAATATATGTGTTACCGTGTATTTGTGTGTTCTGACTATAAAAACTATTTTATATTTATATATATATATATATATATATATATACTAAAAATATTTAACAACACACTTATGTATGTACTGTCTGTAGTAAGTGTAACACTGAACCATATAAAGAGCAATGTCATTATGATGAATGGAGAAGTGTTTTCCATTCATCAAAGTGTTTTATAAAGAGCACATCAGTTTTCAATTGGTTCTTATGAATGTCCATTCATATGATGGTTTGTGTGTGTCATTTGAAAACAAAATACCATTTTGAGAAGAAAGAACATTGTTTTGAATGTGAAGTTTCATTTTGCAGGAGAATTGAGGGGTTTTGCCCATTGTGTTTGTGTTTTTTGATTTGTGTGTAGAGTTCTGAGAGTATGAGGCATGCTTTCAGAAAATGTGTGTAAACAATTGAGAAAAACTGTATTTGTAGTACAGTATATGTATATATATATATATATACTACAAATATTTTACAACACACTTATGTATGTACTGTCTGTAGTAAGTGTAACACTGAACCAAAAACAGACCAAAGTAATTATGAGGAATTGTTTTCCATTCATCATAGTGTTTTACATAGATCACATCAGTGTTCAATTGGTTCTTATGAATGTCTATTCATATGATGGTTTGTGTGTGTCATTTGAAAACAAAATACCATTTTGAGAAGAAAGAACATTGTTTTGAATGTGAAGTTTCATTTTGCAGGAGAATTGAGGGGTTTTGCCCATTGTGTGTGTGTTTCTTAATTTGTGTCTAGAGTTCTGAGAGTATGAGGCATGCTTTCAGAAAATGTGTGTAAACAATTGAGAAAGACTGTAATAGATTTTGGTTGGACTCTATTTGACGTCTTTGAGGATTTAGCCCAATGTTCTTGGGTTTTAGTGTGGAAATGAGCTGCAACCTCAGGAATGAGATCACAAGGTCAAAAGGGTGATATTTACCGTCCAATAATCACAATTTATGTTTCGTTTTAAATTTCATCATAACATCTATGTGTTGAATAGAAGACCAACAAATAGAGGGAAGAAACTGTAGTATGGGCCCATTTCTGACATTGTTTAGATGTATGTATCCCTTTTCTGCTTCTCTTTCTGCCCTAATATCTGACACTTTCATCATGTACCGCAGGGGGTTTCTTTAATGTTCCCATTTACACTCCTCATTCCTGACCGGATATTACAGATTTGGCACATGGGGTTTTATTTATGAAGTCTCTTTCTGAAATATTAGCGCTATTAGCCACTAGCATCTAGCTGAGTGATCAAAACAGTGATTGGATTGATGGGTTTGTTTTTTCTTTTTGCCCTCATGAAGTTTGCCTCTCAGCGTGATGTGGCTCCAGGATACTTCCTGTGTTTTTTACACACTGACAGCTACTGCTTTTAGCTGATAAGCCTAAACTGTTGTGGCCTGCAGGGGTCTGAAGTTGTTAATACGGTCATTTTGTTGAACTACATTTACATTGATGTACAACTCACTGATTTTACCAAATTAAAGCGAAGAAATGAAACAGATTAATCCACATTCAGTTGTTTGCTGGTTTCAAATAGTTTAGCTAGCTCTTCATTCATACAGGTCAATATACAAATCTCATTTCATAATTTATAATGGGATATAATCAAGACATGTTCAGTTTGTAGATCAGATTGAATCTACCACAAACTATGAGGATGTCTGGGCATTTAAAGGTATGCTAACAGTACCAATGCCAACAAAACTGTTTACTATTGCACACTACAACTACTATTGCTTATACATTGAGTAAGTCACTGTAACAAAGACCCATATCACTTAACCATACATACTCGGAATGTCTTGTCAAATGTGTAAAAATTGTTGTGCTATCAAAACATTGCTTTGTTTGTTGGAGCACCTGACCATACAATATATCAACATTGACCTACTATGGTATGAGTTTGGGGTGGGACTGTGTGTTTTTGGGTAACCAATAAAAAATATGAATCTTTAAAATACCTGAACATATACAGTATTCGACGAAAAAGAAAAGTAAAATGATGGATTTTTTATAGCTGTTCAGTCAATACATGTACATCACACCATCTGCCCTGCCCCTGCTGTTTACCATCATGAGATCCAGTACAACCTCTTTGGCCTTTATCTTCTCTCCTCAGCATTTATAACCTCTTTTTATTCCCCTGTCCACCATCTCATTCAAGCTACATGATATAAATAGACCGCTTTTTATCTGCTCCCATAAATGTCACTCCGATTCGAAAGGGCCTCCATACCGTCATGCTGTGTCTCCTCAGATCTGCTGGTGATACCTCAGCTCAGAGAGGACATCATATTAAATGGATGATTGTTTAGGTTGTCTACAGAAACCAGTTATGCTGGGTTCACACCAAACGCGAATAAAACGATTTGCACGAGTAAATGACATACAAAGTCAATTTAAAGACGTGAATAAACGCAAACTCGCACCAGGCGATATGAATGACGGGCGGTGCAATTGTCGCGAACGTGCGTCAATCTTATCTTTCGCGCAAGTTGAAAATATTTGTCAGATCGAGTCTCTCATGCGAAAATAGCTAACTATTCCCGCGAGAAATAAAGAGCGTGGAGCGCGATTAGCATAAGAAGCCTGAAGTGGCGACAGCGCTAAAACCCACTAGATCTTTTTTTATCAAAAAGTTGTTATTAGAAAGAACGTTATTAGAATACCCTCCTGAACAGGTTGGACTAGCATGACTTTTTGTGCTGGTTTATGCTTAGTGTAAAAAATATTTAAGGTTCAGAACAACATTAGTGTTACTCAATAATGATCACGAGTGTTATTCAGAAGGATTTATATAATTTATAATCATTTGTATCTTTCATTTACTGTTGCACAGAAGTCACTCGCCAATATGTTCTGTGTTGAATATGTTACACAGATATCAACTTTACATCTCAGCTTTAATGAAAACGAATTAATTATGGCCTCTGCAATGTCTGTGTAATTTGTGTTTAAAGGGTCCCTCAATCCAAAGCCATGTGACCCCGTCTAACAGAAAGAGCCCTGGGGTGGTTTTACAAGCTTGACTCAAGGCACAACATGGGCACTGATGAGGCTGAACCAGACCTGTAGAGAAAGGGTCAGAGTCCAGCCTAAATTGGGGAATCTTGTTTGGTATCAAGGTTATGACTCCAGGTTAGGTTGAAGGGACATGACTCTGTCAGTTCCAATGCTTGTCTGAGTCTCTTAATTGGGGTTTGAATGAAGCCAGATGTTTTAATGGACTGGTTAGGAATAGCTGGATTAACACTTGAGGGGTCAAACAGAGGGAATGTGGGTGAAGGACAGGGCAGAAGACAGGTGGAAGACCCCTTCTCCAGCTCCTAGTTATTTTTTTACAGTCATGCAGACCACATGCATAAAGCTAAATGCTTGAAGAGAGGGATCTCCTATGAGATTTTGAGCAAAATGATTGCTTGTGGGTTATTTTATGTTGAATATTCCCTTAAAACACCCTACAAAAAACACATCAGTAAAAGGGCTTTTATTTTATCTGATCTACACACTTACCTTGTCTGGGATTTCCGTAAAGGCGGGAATAAACTACAAGATTTTTTCAGTTGCATTAAGTCTGCATTTCAAGTGTGTGATGTCTAGTTTCTGTTCAGATTTTAATAGTTGTGTAGTGTATTCCAGCACACACTCATTTTTATAGGAATTTGTTTTTATTTCCAGATGGAAAAAGATCTTTGTCAGTATTATAAGGAAACAAATTCAAACCAATCGCAGGCGCTAAACACAAGTCACAAATCTGATAAATCACAGAAACCTTAGAATCGCAATGACAACAGACATGACACTACATTTTAGTCTGAATCCATAGACAACTTTATCTTGTATACATTCAGAAGAATGGAGAAGAATTAACCCAGCGTCTTTTGTGATTCCTAATTCTTTATGACAACAAAGGACTTGAACCTTACAAGCTTATAATAATGACCTCCGAAATTTCTGTTAGCTTGTGAAAACAGCATTAATCAAACTTTAACTTGACAATAAACCTCTGGCTGTTAAACAGCACAGTTGTTTCCTCGGGTTAGCCAATGCTTTTGTTTGTGTGGTAAGAGTGTTACGGGATTTGAAGTGGAAGAGTTTTTTTGTGTGTAAGGATGTAGCTTCTGGTTTTACTGCCATCTCAAAGGCTAAGTTTGTTTTCATTTGGAATGCATGTGGTTTTTGGGACTCTTAGAAATGTAGTAATTTCAAGTAATTCAAACTTTTCTATTTCCATCAGGAAAATAGTGGGATGTAAATGCTTCCCCCCTTATACTTACAAAGAAACATGTTGCATTCCATCTTGTTACACAAGAGACAGATTTACTCTGACTATGGATTTTCCCACAGGAAATGTTTTTTTCTTTGAGAAAGAGAGGTGAGTTCTGAAATATGAATGGTGGGTTACATTTAAGGATGCCCTCGTTTTCAGGAGAACAAAAAGAAGAAAATAAAAAGAGATTTAAAAAGTGACACTGTCAATAGAGCAGAGCACATCAAAAAAAGGGAAAACATTCTCAGTTTTTCCATTTGAAATGACTCAACACAGGAAGACGATCCAACTGAATCTCACAATGCTCAAGGTTAGCTGGGCTGACAACAACCTGTGAACCCTGGATAAGTACAGAGAGCATCCTCATTGGCATGTTTCGCTAAGTCAACCAATCAATTGTCAGTGTGGGCTTTTATCTCTTCTCCCTAGTCCCGAACTGAATACTCTGTTCAGTATATCTGGGTTAAATAATGGTAAAGACATGTTGAGGTGAGTTCATCAAGTTTTATTTGATTTCATGCGCATATTATTCAGGTCGGCTAACAACTAGCTACGTAAAGACACCTTTGACATATTTAAAATGGCAATGGAATGTAAATCAAAGCAGTTTACATGAGAGAGAGAGAGAGGGTGGGAGAGATTTTATTTGTCATTGTGCAGTAGTAACATACAACGAAATTTGCTTGTGCATCCTCTAAAACAATACTCACTTTCATATACACACTCACACAATAAATAAAGTATAAACAACTTCGGTATACCTCCCTGGAATGACTTTTTGCAGGTTGGGATGTCTGTATATGTGCACTTACCAAATCCACACAAACACACCACACACTGTCACACAGACATTCAATTGAAAGCACCTGTTTTATCCAGCTGTTATGCTGAGATCCTTAGATGTTGAAGCTTCCAAGAGCCTTGGCTATTTTGATAACATGTCTTACTCTCAATGAGTCAAAACAGTATCTGTCTTCTTCTTTGAGATTTAAAGACTGTTTTCTATTTGTATTCTTTTTTATAATTTCTGCTAGGTGAAGAATAGGCCTATGCCTTAACATAAAACTAGGATTATCAGACACTGTTTGGTTTTATAACTGTGGTTATAGAAGTTATTAATTGTGTCTACACTCATCTGTATCATTAGTCCTGTAAATGATTCATACACCAGTGTTTGAAGTTGTCATGTGTGTCCGTTCTGGTCAAGTTTTTATGGGAACAGCCCTTTCTCAAACATCTAGAACCCTTATGGGACTCTCTGCTCTGTCGCATGTGTTATATATTTAATTTGTTGTTGTAAGTGAAGGGCGGCCTGTTGGCAAAAAATGTCAATAAGAGGAAATTGTGGTGGTGGCATTCCTGATACTCATGTACCGTTTGGTCAGAGTTTGTGGCGAAGTTGCGTGTTGGAAGAAGGGAAGCGGGGCATGCTAAGACACGAGCCATGTCTCAAAATGGTCTCACTCTGGATAGAATAACTAAACTCATGTCCTCAGGGACCGGCAGAAGATTGATACAACTCCTGTTGAACTCTGGGAAATCCCACATCGGGCACCACTGAATTCGGGGGTTTGTGGGTGACAAAGGGTGGAGTTAAACCACTTCCCCAGCTTGTTAAACAAGGCCAATAAAAGATATTAGGCCCTGGGCTAGGCAAAACCCTTTAGCATGTTGTTGCTTGTGTATGCTGAAGAGGGTCGCTGATTCATCTTTAGCCACGCACAGTATGGGTTGTGCGTGAGAACTGATGTGTTTTTAAATATGTACTGTAGTGGATTACAGAGGTACCAATTTTTTAAACCATCTTCTTGATAAATGAAAAGTGATGAACCTAACCAGCCTGGAAGAACAGCCAAACCAGTATAACCTCCAAGTCATTTGCTATAATAAATCATATTTGTCTCTTCCCTCAAATATGACCCACAAGAGTGTACTAAATTAGTGCCTCTACAGGCAGCAGAATATTCCTCCTAATGCATTGTGGGATTTAATCAGATTCTTTAGCTTAGTTGGAAAAGCCTTGTTTGCAGTACAAGAATAATGGTTTTGATGCCAGGGAGCACACAGGCCTACTAGTTAAAAGCATGCTTTGGATGCACTGTAACTCGCTTATTCAAAACGTCTGCCAAAAATATAAATGTAAATGTCACGATCAGGGAAGAACAGAACCCAAACGCATGCATTAGGTGCAGGAGAAACAATGATTTCTTTAACTGTCAGGAATCACAGAGAACGAACCCAAGCGCAGGCAACAGGAGATGAAGGGGTTAACAAGACTTTAATAAATAATAAAACAGGAACAAAACAAAAACCCACGAGGGAGTAACAAAACAGTACACAATAACAAATATGATAAACGGACTACTAAACACTCAACAAGAACTCAATATTAAACACTAAGACTAGACTATACGTTACTTGACTTGACAAGGCTTCAAGGACACAGTAAGGAGTACAAGCAAGGGATATTGTACAACCAACGAGCCCAAGACAATAGACAAGAGGGTATTATATAGGGAGACTAACAAAGGGGATAACGATGGGCAGGTGTGGGTAATGCGACACAGGAGGAGAGCTATACTAGAAACGAGAGGGGCAGGGCCAAATGACGAGACAGGAGAGAACGCATATTATGTCCTGATTGACCATAATATGTTCCTCTCCACATAAAACACGTGGGTCTGTCATGATTCTGCCCCTAGACCAGAAAATCAAGACAAGAGCAGGCAGAATCATGACATTAACAAACACAAAACAAGACCCATGAGGGGGTAAAATAGGAACGACAGAAATAATAATTACAGGCAAAACAGGAACATAGACTGACTTAACTGACACTTCACATAGACTAACACTGACTGGACTGGACTTTGACACCACTCGAGGACCAGGACAAATATACAAAGGCATAAAATCAGTAATACAAAACAAACAAGCACAGGACTGAAAATACAAGGGCATTAAATAAGGAACTAAATCAAGCAGGGTACAGGTGAGGGGCATGAAACAAGATAACTAACAAGCTAACGAGAGGGCGGGGACGAGATAGTCAGGTGGGAGAGAAAGCACATTATGTTGTGACTGACAATAATGTGTTTCTCTCCACACAAAACACATGGTACTGCCCAAGACTAGAAAAACCTGACAAGACTTGGCAGAACCATGACAGTAAAAGTAAAGTTTCAATATGTAAAAGTGTCATGATCCTGCCTCTCCTTGTCTTGGTTTTCGAGTCTTGTGGCAGGATCATGTCAGTCCCATGTGTATTGTGTGGAGAGAGAGCATTGTTTTGGTTTAAGAAGCCATGCTCCCTCTCCAGTGTCGCGTCCTTTAGTCCCGCCCCCTTGTTTCCCCGGTTAGCGGTCCATTAGTTTTAGTCTTGTCTCCAGCCCTGATCGATCTTTCCCTTAGTGTTTCAGTCCCCTCATCTGCCTCGTGCAATCCTCCTGTTAGCTTTCCCTTAGTGTTTCATCCATGTCACCTGCCGCCACTCTCCCTGTGTCATCAGTCCTTGTTAGTGTTTCCCTTTCTCAAGCCCCAGTTTCCCTCTGTCTCTTGTCGGTTCATTTTGCAGTTTGCACACTTTGCACATTTACCCTTTTACCCTTCCTAGTCTGTCTGAATTACCTGTGTTCCTGTTCCCTGGACTCAAGTTTGTGGACTTAGTTTGTTTTTCTTAAGACCTTGTTTGTTTTGTTCCCCTTGTGGGAAGTTTTCAGTCTTGTTTGTGTTCATGTTTTCCCCATCGAGGGTCTTTGTTTTGGATTAAAGTCTTGTTGTTCGACACATGTCTGCCAGCGCTTGGGTTCTGTCCACATCCATAACAAAAAGTCTGCATAATTGCACTTATTATGATTTTCGTGACAAAGATTGTATAAAGTTACATCTTGGGCTACTGCTTTAAATTAGACTAGGTTGGATTAGTGTTCTTCGTGTTAGAATTTGCTTTAAGTTTGCTCACACTTCAAGCAAGGCATGATGAAACCTTTCCATCTCTTAATTAAAACCAGAGCCATTTTGAGACCCGCTAGGCTAATTCAAGTGACAGTTAGAACTAAACTTTAGCTCACTTTTTCCTTGCTCAAAACTTCAAAGCTTTCAGTCAAAACAAAGCCGAAAGGCCTCCTAACCAGCTAAAAGCTCTTCGTCTATCCATTCACACAATCCTTTATAGGCACACTAGGAATGTATATTTAAGAATTCATAAAATCATATCTGTCCACCTAAAATGTAAAATAGGTCTCCACCTGCTTCTTCACTTTAATTTGAGTTAACTTACGTTTCGCACAACTACACATCATACACAATTTTAATACATAAAAAACATATTTCAATAAAGAGCAAAAACAAACATTTTCCAGAACTACATCACTTTTACACTCATGTACTGTAAATACATTGCCTGTTTTTCTATTGTACAAGCTCTCAAACGTGTTTTTTCTTGGGTTATAATGCAATCTAAACACAATCTAAATTGGCTACATAAAACCAGTCCTTCAATACTGTATTTCCTGCCCCAGCTATCGCAAATAGCAAACCTATTTTCAAAACTACTTGATAATAATGAATTATCTTTTTACAAATGGGAACACACAGCACGTTTATTACCAATGAACTACCAATTAATTACTTTATTTACCGCATGTAAAGGAGGAATGCAACGCCACTGCCCATATAACCAAAATGGCATGATCCAAAAACACCTCTGCGAAAATTCGACTGTGAGATTGGTAGTCGAATCAGGCTCCCATCGAAGCATCTCATTTTCAACCGCTCGGGGTCACCCCTAGTGAACAGATTATCCTCCATCTAGGCCAGCACCTATACAGTACAAACCAGTTAAAAGCAGTCTTAATGCTGGTCTTTTCAGCAGGGTGCTATCAGAGAAACCGATCTTAGATCAGCAGGTCAGGAGGACTTTCATCAGCAGAAAGTTGTGAAGGGCTGATGACCCAAGTGACTGCGGAGATGTAAGGGGTCCTGGGACGAGTCTTATCATTGTCATCTTGAGAGGGCTTCCCGTCTTGTTTCACAACCTTCATCGCTCTGAAGAAATAAAAAATGTTCAGTTATGTGGGGCCAGCGCTTGGCTGGGAAAAAACGATGGGCATCTTTCCCAGAAATAAAAATAACAATCTATCGAAAACTAGGATAGCCTATCAACGAAGAGGAAATGCTGTACTTAAGCAGGAGAACGCATAAAAAGACAGAAATCTTAAAGGGTCTCCTACCAAAGAATTCTGTCATGAATTACTCACCTCAACCGCAAGACCTCCATTCATCTTGGGAACACAAATTAAGTTTTGATGAGGTCAGAGAGCTTTCTGACTCCCCTATAGACAGCCACGTGACGTACAATCGCAGAAGAGCAGAAAGCTAATTCTTAAAATAATCCATGTGACTCCATTGGTTCAACCTTCATTTTATGAAGTGACGTGTAACATTTTTGTGTGCAGTAAAACTAAAATAGTACCTTAATTCAACAATTTCCTCCCGCGTCAGCCTCCATTGTGTGTCCAGGGGAACATGTGACGCACGCATGTGGTACTGACGTAGAAAACAATTACTCGTCAGCACGGAAAGGGAATCTTTGCATTTCTCAGTGCATCAGCTAAAACAGCTGTCATTCTATTAATATTCTGAATCGAATGTGCTTCAAGACTAGGGTTGGGAACTGAGAACCAGTTCTTATCCAGAACCGGGTCTGTTTTTTTAAAAGATCCGGAACCATGAGCAATTTATACATTTCGGCTCCAAAAACTGTTCTGGTGTGACGTGTGGCCAAGCGCTGTGAGCAGTCTTGTGCCACCGTTTCCCATAAAGGATGTCAGAAACCAAAAAGTAATGCAGCACCGCTTCTCTAATGACTAAATACATATTTTTCAACGCCTTTGCCGAACACAGCACTTAAAGTATATACTGTTTTTGAAATGGTAAAGTATATACGTACATTTTAGTGTGTATCAAAACAATATACACAAACAGGGACATACTAGCAGGAAGCGGAAGTGGGCTTTGTTGTCTAGACAACAAAGTGGCCATTAACTGTCACACACATCAAAATACAGCCCTTCTTTCCATTAAAGTATTTATTTTTTCATTATTTCATATGTAATGTTTACTGTATACTTACATTTGTTAATTGCATCAGTTATTTAATTTATTTATGCAGTGGCGCATCACTAAACTCCGCCTACTTGTGGTGAGTTGTGGGTAATTTTAGCCGTTAGAGTTCAGCCCAATTTGGGACATAAATATTATGTTAAATGATAAAAATGTGGAAAGCACTCACAGCATCTCTAAAAGTATGACAGTTAAAATTTAAAAACAAAATGTTATTTATTTTGTTTAATATATCATTAATTTATGGAAATGAATTGTGTATTATCTCTCATTAGACTATTGGGATGTTATTGATAGTGTAAAAGCATCAGCATTAAATGTGATAGATGGATTAGCATTACTCAATATAACAGTCAGGAACACTGCATTCAATTAAGGTAAAAATAACCAAAACGGTACTTTTTATTGAATCAAAAACACTTATGAATGGGTCACAATGAACACTGAATGAATCCCACTTGCAGAAAGACTTTCATAACGTCTAACTTAAAAATTGTATAATTACTGGTTGCTCCACAGTCCACAGTAAGAAACATTATAAAATGTTACATTTTAAATAACATTTTTAAAAATAAACAAATAAATGAGATGTTTTTGGTAAATAGTAAGGGCATGTTATCGGAATGCATCTGTGGTAAACTAAATGTATAGTTAAGGACGCAGAATAATTCAAAGGGATCAGGGTTGCATCCCCTGTGATTCCCTTTCTTCTTATACATCCTACCAATGTCAGTGTCAGGTCCCTGTTCACCAGCCTGTGGATCTCTTCCACCGGCTTCTAGTCAACTTCCAGTGTCCATGTTTTTGTGGGTCACTTGGAAGTGGAAAATTAGCTCTGTTCCCTGAGGCAGGGATTCATCCCACTTATCATAAAATTAGCTTCTCGAGTTCCTGACGATAATCGAGCTGATCATCGCACCGAAACAGGAGCCGCACTAACACGCTTCAGGAGAAAAGGCCTGGGATAAACAGCCCATTGCTGCAACGCCATGGTCTTGCATGCATCACTGATTAGCGGCCTGCTAACTTGATCTCTTTACCAGAAGAAAGAAGAAAAGTGAGTGCAACCACAGGATCAGCGCTCCATCGCTGTAGGTCTAATCCTCATCTCGAGCAGGAGAAACTCTGATTGGACGTCCCGCAGTCTTTCCGGATGTTTAAGTCTTGCGGTTGTTGCTCTATACTTTGAGGAGTTGCAGAACTTTGCATGTGTTGTCACTTATAGCACTATCATTGCTAATAACAGACTGGATTAGTCCTTCTTCTGCTTGATCCCATAATCCCCCTCTTTCCTTTTTTTCTTTCTTTCTCTCTATATATACTGCTGTCTCAGCTAGTCCCAATCCCAAAAACTTTATCATCCTGCTCTCTGCCGGGTCGAGGAATATCTGACGGGTATTAAAAGGGTATTGACCTCATGTAAGGGGTTTCTAACCCTTTTCTTTGTGAGGCAGCTCAGAGCTCATTAACATGATGGCCCTTACTTACTGTCTCATGAGCGAATGTCTTTAGACACGCCGTTACTGCAGCACGTCCAAAACAACACTCTGATATGAAAGCTTTTAACAGCCCATGAATCAAGATTGCAGTTGTGTCTTTTTAGTGTGTCAGATGAACTAAACTAGCAGATTGACATAGGGACCTATCAAATACACAATGTTGCGCCAGGCACGACACAAGTGTTTTTTTGCTGGTTTGAACTCAACTCACGTCGGGCATCATGCGCCAATGTTTAAATATCAAATGCATTCGGGCCCAAACTTGCTTTACTCATTCCTGTGCTGTCCTGTCCACCTAAAATGTAAAATAGGTCTCCACCTGCTTCTTCACTTTAATTTGAGTTAACTTATGTTTCGCACAACTACACACCATACATGCAATTTTAATACATTAAAAAAAAACATATTTCAATAAAGAGCAAGAACAAACATTTTCCAGAGCTGGACATCACATTTACACTCATGTACTGTATATACAGCGCCTGTTTTTCTATTGTACAAGCTCTCAAACGTGTTTGTCTTGGGTTGTAATGCAATCTAAACACAATCTAAATTGGCTACATAAAACCAGTCCTTCAATACTGTATTTCCTGCCCCAGCTTCCTTTTTCAATAGAAAAATGTCAACACAGGAAAGAGAGCTGCAGCCATTAAATCATTTTATGGGGTCTTCCTAACTACTGCTACACCTTTATACCTGTTATTAACTAACTACTGCTTTTTTACTACTCTGTTTAAAGTACGTATTCTGCGAGCAGTTGAACAGTATATGCCTAAACGTTGTAAAACAATGTACTTGGACATTCCACCACGAGAGATGGTCCAATCCCTATCTACCAAACACTGTTGCAAATTATTCTGCAAATTAGCAATAGGACAGACTACACAAAATTGTGTGGTGACTCAAACATTTGAGTGCATGAGTTTACAGACTTCACAGATGAAGCATCCAGCCAGAGAGAGATGGAGTGCAGCGTTTGATGGATGTGTGCTGGAGAGAGGGGATGGCAGGTCCACAGCAGCATGAGAAATTTTGGCATGATACCTACTTCCAACATGAGCTGGTCCTCGCCGCTTCACATTAATCCGACCTCGTCTTCTTTCCTGATTCGCCTGTAGGATTAATGCTCGGTTTATCCATCTAACCCTCTGCCTTCCCCGTCCTTCTCCCCTCCTGCTCTCTTCTACCCCAATAATAACAGTCAGCTCTGTCAAATTAGATAAAGCGAGAAAGAGAGAGAGAGAGTCACAATCGACACTGCTAGAATACCACTAGATTTCTTTCTTTTACTTCTGCCACATTATTATAACACTGAGTTATGTAATGCTATCAAACAGGACTGAACACGTTAGAGTAAGGCAACACTATACTTTCCATTTAAAATAGTTACATATTTCATATTATTTGTACTGAATATTGATGATGAAACCACAGTCAAATCAATGCAATAAGATCAAACCTTATTATGCAATTACATCATGACAATAGGTTATCGACCTGTTTCATATTTCACCACATTTCATTCAGGCTCTGTAAACATGACTTAATTTGATTAAACAACAATTTAGCGTATACATCACGTGAACTACTGGAAACAAACACCACAGACGAGTTATAGGACACTTGTGGTGTGTCATTAATGCTTAGATTAATTCATACCACGAAATATAAAAATTGCCTATTCTGTACTGTTCCACAAGCACTGTTTCCAGGAGTTGAAAGATGAAGAGGGACTGAGGTTATATATGGGGAGAGCGCAAGAAAATGTAGCCTCCATAAAACCCACACCGGTTTCCCAAATACTTCCCTGATGGATTTATAAACTGCAGAAGGGAGGGGGAAAGAACTGTTTATTTTAGATGTTTAGATGGGATCCTTTTTAAGCCCGACCGCAACCTAAAGCAGAAGAAACGATCTGACTACAGGAAGCCACAGGGTACCATGTCAAGAAAGACATAAACACAATAGAGGGACAGAGCTTAAGAGGGGGAAAAGATACAGCAAGAAAATGTGGGATTGGGTTAAGAATTGAGCCCCAACCTGAGGTCATTTCTGCATGGAAGGAAGTTATTAGAAGAGCTTCATCTAGTGAACCGTGAGCTCGGTCCACAGCATCGACTCCACACACAGAGCAGTATGGAATTATTTACACTAAGTACTGTATATGGAAATAGGACCTTCGACCAGGAGTAATACAATTGAAACTCAATATCTGACTGTCATTTAGAAAACCTCAAGCAAAGTGCATTACTTTTCTGCTGTCATCTTCTAAAAGTTTATCAAACGCCATGTGATTTCCCTAAAATTGGGATCTTTCTGAGTCCAGAACGGCTCAGTTCTCAGGGATGGCAGAAATATGGATTTAGTTTGTAAGAAGGAATGTGAGGCGGTGGGGGGTTGGATGGTCTCATTAAGTCAGTGCACTGAAGTAGTTTATTATCTACGGAGCAAGATTCCTATGTTTCAGCACTTCACCTGTGCACACTCTCTGAACGCTCTCACAGAGGAACCACTGACCTCACAGCCCGATTCACACAATCCTCTCCTTCTGGTATCACATGGCACAACCATGGACCGTTTGATGCACACAGAACTCAAAAGGGCAAGAGCTGGATGAATTAACATATAGTCTGACTTCTACAAGACTGGAAACTACTGTAAGTCATGATAACAAGTTCCCAGCTTGTTACAATGACACATAGAAAAGAATCACAATATATGTCTCTAATATCTAAATTACTAATTTCAAATGGAGAGCAAATGGAAAGTTGCTTAAGTTTTCTCTTTCCACTTGTAGGTGTATTGACATGTTACAATATGTACTGAAATGTTTTTCAAAAAAAGTGTGGACAATTGTATTATCCATCTGTCTATTGTGTATAAAAAAATCTGCCATTCCTAGATGTGATAACCTTTCTGATTACTAGACATTTGATCGATAATAACAACAGTGTTTAACAACTAAAATGTTTAAGTATTAAGAATCTGCCACAGTGGAGATATTGATTTAAAGAAACGTAAAAAGGGAAGCATTTGGGATGGTTTATTTACAAACAATGGCTCAAATAATGGCAACGTAATGAATGGCAGCTTTTCCTCACCTAAAGATATTAATGCTGTATAAATGCAAGTTGAGAAACAGAAATAAACTGTTACACTGATAAAGGCAAATAGCTAACTCTTGTTAAAACTTTCACTTTTTTAGGGGCCGAGCAGATAGTAGCGATTGAGCGTTTTGTGTTTTGAGTGCTGCTTATGCGAGACGGGCGCACCGCGTTTTTGCTGCCTGCTGCATCTCACATTTGTTTTAAAATTTCAAAGAAAAGCGCTTGGCGTCATGCACTTTTTTCCTATTGTCCAATCGAATGAAAATAGAAGCGGACCTTCCGATGTGGTGACGGAACTTTCCAGTTGCTTGAAACATCTGGAAACTGCAATGACCAAGTGTTTTAGAATACATTTCTACTGTTTTTTAAATACAAAAAACTAATATTTGTGCTGCTTATGCGAGACGGGCGCATCGCGTTTTTGCTGCCTGCTGCACCTCACATTTGTTTTAAAATTTCAAAGAAAAGCGCTTGGTGTCATGCACTTTTTTCCTATTGTCCAATCGAATGAAAAGAGAGGCGGACCTTCCGATGTGGTGACGGAACTTTCCAGTTGCTTGAAACATCCGGAAACTGCAATGACCAAGTGTTTTAGAATACATTTCTACTGTTTTTTAAATACAAAAAACTAATATTTGTATTTTCTTGGGAAAATTATTTGTCTGTTTCTGGGAAATAACTAGATGCTGGATTTGACAAAGTTTACAAACACTGTAAACAAAAAATCATTTTTCAGAATTTTTCTGTTATTTTTACAGATTTTTATGTTTTTGAAACTTGAAAAAAGGTTTGTTTCCCAAAGGAAGACACATACTGATAAAATGCACGACTTGAATGCACAGTGTGTCACTTTGGGTAACAAAAATCTGTCAAATGTGTTCCTTGTGTGCACTGATTGGCCGGCCCTGTTCTATTTAAGTGTAATTATAGATATATCTCTCACACCCTTGTGGATGGTCCCTGGGTTGGGTGTGACGTTACCCGCAATCCCTCATTGCATCTGCTGGAGGTTTGCGTGAGAAAGGGAGTGCAAACGATGGCCAATCTCTCTGAAATTAGACTAGAGAATGGAATGCATTCATTACAGGGTGACAGACTGAATTCTGCGAACTATTGGCTGGATTAGGAACAGTAGCACAACATTATCTTCAGCAAGAATCAGAAATGACAACCTGAGGCATGTTTTCAGTGTCTTAAAAGCGTATCTAGTAGCATCGCCAGCATTGCAGAGCATCTCCCACGAGTCCTCACTGACGTCTCCACAGGTGACTCCAGAATGTGCCCATAAAATGTATCTTTCCTGTAAGCCGGAGGGCCGTGACCTCAGATCGACCCTCCTGCTCCTTGTGATTCATGGGAGTTCAGGAGAGATACAAACGATTCCTTGGATTCCTCCACAGCCAGACGCCCACTACCGCACGACACTTGAGATGCAGAGATCACAGAGCTCAGGGACCACCGTAATTCACTCTGTGTGTGTGTGTGTAAGACAATGATTTTACAGTCAACCTCCAAGTCATTGACACAGTAACTCAACATTAATATATTGAACGTTCAGGAACACTCCTTGTCTGCTATTCAAGGTTTCTGATGCACTTAGAAGTGTGTGGGTGTGTTTTACAGTAACTTTGTGATGCTGTGGTTGGAGTCTAAAATGAAACACGGCTGCACTGCAATAGATTTCAACTATTTCAGCATAACATGCATTTAAAATAAATATTTTTTATAGGTTTATTCATTGTTAAATGCTTTGGTCGCACATATAGCTGTAAACGCAAAGATTTTGTGTCGTATCGGCATTTGAAACGAGGTCCCAGAGTGTATAAATCTGAAAACGCAACTCTAGTGTACAGCCGATCCATGTATTTTCTGAAACAATGATGTCATTGTTCTTCTTCTCAGTTATTAGTGTATCTCTGTGGCATCACTGATTTGGCATGAATACTACATTGTTTTAAGTCGGTTTCAATGGTTTTGTGTGTACGCAGATATTTCTTGAGACGACGCGATGAAAAGGGAAAAAAATATCAAATAGGGAAAGCTCTGGCTTCGTGTGGATGTGGCCTTATTATCATGGCCATACCCACCATTGAGGTCCCCAAGGTCCAGACCTCGGTAGTTCTGTTGTGAAAAAAATGCCAATTTAGTAGAAAACGCGTAGATAACTGATCTCAGATCTGATCTACCTCAGCTGTTTAACAGCGCTCTTAAGTGTCAATCTGATTGAGTTGGCCAATTACTGTCCAATCAAATGAAAGAAGAGTAGCGAGAGTTGCTATTGACAGAAGTCAAGCTCAAGTTCAGTTTCAACTGTGAAAGAACTGTTTAATGTTTTATTACAGAAATGTTAGCGGGCATCCGCATGTCGTGCCTCTTTTCAGAGCGCCCGGGAGTTTGCGTTTTGAGTGTGTTTAATGTCAGTTTGACATGACAAAAACATTACCAGACCTTCACTAGTTCATGCTAAACTGCGTGGCTTTGACTCAGGTGTGCAGGTTGTGGTTAGCCTATTAAAACAACTATATGATTTGCAAATAATTAAAATGCATCGCTTTTAAACAAATTCTCGTTCTATAAGTTGACCTATTTTTTATATAAACTAAAAAGTGTCTGCAACGTCTGTAGCTATACAAAAAAGTGGACAGGGACAGTTCATTCAAAATTTAAACCTCTTACCTTTATGTAAATTCAAACCCAAATGCATTATGATCCTTTAGGAAAGACAGGTTGTAATTCAATCTGGTAGTATTTGTCTAAAAATATCAATTGACCATGTGTTTACTTTCATTACTGATGAACATGAAAAGACAGAGTTGGTTTTAGCTGTTTTTATGTAATTTGCATTCCAAACGTTTTAAAATGCACATACTGTATGTAGGTCAAGAAGTCAATTTTTGTGTATGTGACAAATTCAGTTTTTGGACCTCGGTATTACCAAAATCCTGCGTAAGGCCCTGCTTATAGTTTAACACGTCATAGAGCCCTATTTTCACGATCTAAGCGCATGGTTTAGAGCGCACGGCGCAGGTGCACTCAGGGCGTGTCCGAAGTCACTTTTGCTAGTCCTGATTCTCTTAATGAATAATGGGTGTTTTTTGAGCGTAACGTACAATAAACCAATCAGAGTGTCATCTTCCATTCCATTTGGGAATTTAGGCAGTTGCACTCGCACCATGGCGGATTTGCTATTTACACAAGGGAATTTTGAAGAGCAGACACTTCTCCAGAAGGAAAACGTGTCTGTTCGTGTAAGCAGACCATCTTCAGGACAAGCCGGATTTTTATCTTTATGTCCACAAAAATAACCTTTTACATTGTAATTCATTATTTTGTGCTCCCTCTGTGTGTAACAAGCGCATATTCCTAACTCGCTCTTTAAATAACTAAAAACATGTTGCAGCATTGACTTTAGACTAGCTTTGAATTGGTCTATGGTGCAGTCTATTTTCAGTTCCTCAAAATAGCAACGCGCCAACAATGCACCAGAGCACACCTCTTTTTTAGACCAACTTTCCCATGGGTGCACAAATGAGCGCAAATGCATTTGCTATTTAAAAAACGGCGCAGGACGGGAAAATTACATCTGCTTCGGGCTAAAACTAGCATAAACAGTGGCGTTGCGCCTTGTGCCGCATTGTGCCAGGTGAACTCCAAATCTAGCATCCTAGCAATACCACAGCACTTCAACACTAGTGTGCACTTTACGTAATCAGAAAAACTGCAGAGCGACTGCACCTCACAACACTTTTTTTGCAATTGCAGGGTGAATTTTACATGAGCATAGTGTAATGTTCCTAAGGAAATATACAAATCTATTCTTTATTCAAGGATTTCCCCCTTACAGAATTTCCCACATTACTGAAGTTTTTTTAATAACAGGTTAAAATTTTCTGATCTGAGCAATGTCTCACTGGCTGATTATAGGTGTGTATGCTGTTTCTGAAGGTAACACGGCTGCAACACACTCACACAATTGCAAAGCAGGAACATTTTGAGCTCAGATCAGTCCATGACCTTTAACTTCATCCATGTTTTTGTGACTCATGCGACTGGTCCTCGGGTGAAGTATAGTCCTCCATTTCTCTGGCAGTGACCCTTTTGGACCAAATGTCTCAAAACACCCTCGCTCTTTACTTTGGCATCTGCGCCTGAAATAAAACTACAAACTTCAATATCATTTTTCACAACTCTACTGTGAATTGCGAGTAGATTTCCATTTGTTCAGAGGTGGGCTGGAACTCAATGTTTATTTAGGGGACATATGATACCATAGATTTTCAACTAATTGTAATAGGCTACTATAGACCCGGGCCACTGTCCTGCAAAATTTTGCTCCAAGCCTAATATAACACGTCTGAGCAAGCGAATCAAGGTCTTTAGAATTAGCTGAAAATCACAAGCAGATGTTTTCATTTAGGGTTGAAACTTAACTCTTCAGGACAATGGCTCTGCAAGACGGGGGCTGAAGATCACTTCTATACACCTATACTCGAAAAGGCCCAAGATCAGAAGTTAAACGTTTAAAAGCCACATTGGTATCACTTATTTTTATAAGATCTTGATCGATAAACATTGACAGCCAATCAAATTCAATTCAAATTTCGAGCACTGCAGCGTGCTAGCGTATCCATGGTAATGTTATACCGAAAGCTTGTTAGACACACAGTAGCAACAGAACGAAGGGGCTTTCTTTCAAAGCAAAGTTGTGTTTTTTATGGTAACTCATATGTGAAAAATGTCAGATTTCCTTGCTTTATTAACACAAACTCTTTCAAGCGTACCTAAAACATGCTTGTTTATCATGTGCCAATGCCAGTGAATGCCATTAAATGGCATTAACTTTAGGAGGTTCACACCATGGTTCTCTCTTAATCTTTGATAGTCAGCCACACAGCGAGCCTGATGGAGATTCCAGATCAGTGGACCTAAAGAACGCTAGAGTAACTCTGTCTATTGTATCTGTCTGTGAAAGGAAGCAATACAGCTCTAAACAAACTAGGTTTGTTAAACCTCACAGAAACAAAGACAGATAGCAAAGTGTATTTTAAAAGTAAGCTTTTACGTCCCTTGAACCAGAAGTTGGGATCGTTTTTAATTAGATTTTTGGAGGAATTCTAATGAGAAAAATAGTGGGCGTGGCTTTAGTCTTTTTCTGCGATTTGAATAGATGTATAAAAATAGCTGATGCATTTTGAAATGGATATGGCAGCAGACTGACAATTAAAGGGGAAGAGTTTACGGATGACCCGCCCAAGCCGTCTAACGTATGTCATTTAAATGGATAGTTATTACAGGACGGAAGTGCATTTTCAGATTTTAACTAAAGATTATGAGGGCACACAAATTTTAAATAGAGAATGAAGCACATTGATAAACTATCTAGAATAAACGCAGCAATATTTCATGAAAAAAAGACATTGTAATTTTTTATTTTACTGGGACTTTAACCTGTGATTATTGAACATGGATTCTTAGACACAAACATGCAAGAAACGGTAAAGAGAATACAATAATTGTGTATTAAAACATGGATATAATGTTGGAGTCGTGGCCCAGTGGTCCCTGCATGTGCTTAAAACACACTCACAGCTTACTTGGTTTTGAAACAATATAATCCCTGCTGAAAAAAAACATAGAACCCCAACAGAAATCATTACAGGAATTCGGATGGTTTCCATAAGAATACCCTTACAACCAAATAGCTTTTTCCATTATAACCATCACAAAATTCCTTTTTGTAGTGTGTTTTGGGCAATATTCCAATAGGATTTAACATCCCACCAATTGAATCCATCAAATACCAGTAGAACCTTTACAGTTTCCATTAAAGCCTGTATAAATCGCCCTAAAACCATTAAAACCACTGGCTTTATATGAGCCTTTTTTTCGCACAAATACACGCAGGCTGCACAGAGATGGCCACAAATACATACAAAAGTCTTAGTTTTAAATATTGTTCTGTACGATTTATAAGCTTTTTGCCCATGGGGACCTCAATTTTGTTCTCCACGGTGACACGAGTCCCCATGAGCTGGTGGGTGTTCAGGTTTAGGTGCCCACCAGGATATAAAAACAAGGACACGTACACACACTTGGTCTCGTATTTTATATTTATGGAGTGTGCGAGAGGTTTTGACCTCTGACTGTCTCCCTGTGGAGATTTTAATATCTGTCTGATATCTCCCAATGATGTAATATCTATGCCATGCATATTTGAAGACTTCATAAAAGTGCTTTTGTGTTTATGTAGGCAGTTTTGTTCGGTCAGACTTTTCATGGACAGACTTCATAAAAAACGTGTGAGGAACAAGAGAGGAAATATATGACTGCGGAATTATGTGTGTTTCATAAGTGTTCACATATGTTTATAGTGGACATCACGTTTCATGGATGCATTTAAGGAATAATTACAAATTGTTAGTGGATTTAACATTCAGGTTACATGTAACAGCAACGTTTGGAGCACAGATGTGAGTTTCATGATGTTTTAAATGCTTTTTCAGGCCAAGGGAACAATGCACAGGATGATCACCGGAAGATATCTGCTCAGCAGTGTCCCTAAATAATTTTAAGAATAAAATCTTGATTATTCCTGTTGCTTTGAGGTCATCTGTTTGACAGACTTGCCGACTGCTGAAAATTAAAGTAGTAAAGTAATGACATTTTCTTATAATTTGCACACTGTCATGTCATCCAAGATGTACGTAGCCTACTTTATACATTGGATCTGCTTGTTTACATGTCAGTTTGGCTAAATAAGTAAGAAGTGTATTGCTTTACATAATTTACACATTTCGACTTGTCCCACTCAAACTTCCTGCTTTAAAAGGCATTACACGGAAAATAACAACTGCATTTATCAAACCCTTTTTTAGAATATACAAATTCATGGAGAAACACTTTGGAGGTCCACAGTGAACAAAAAACGTTTCTCAGTAGTACTGGAGTCACAATGGAAACGTATGCCAAGAAAAGCATGCCATACATTTTCACCTGCTATACAATAATAAAATATGTATAAAAAGTGCGTAATTGTACCGTTCTGTTTGGTGATGCTAGTGGAAAGTACATTAAATTGGACTGTGGGGCCCGTTACCAATGTTAAGCAAAAACATGATGCAACAAATAGTTTTTTTCAACCTCAGACATTTATTTTTATTAAACATATATATTTTTTTTTTTACCAAAATAGAAATATAAAAAAAATACCAAGGACCGTGACGTCGCCCGGTATGGCGCAACCGGGGCACCACCCTGGAGCCAGGCCCAGGGTCGGTGCTCGTATGCGAGCGCCTGGTGGCCGGGCCTTTCCCCACGGGGTCCGGCCGGGCTCAGCCCGAAGGAGCGACGTGGGGCCGCCTTCCCGTGGGCTCACCACGTTCGGGAGGGACCATAGGGGGTCGGTGCAGAGTGGATCGGGCGGCAGTCGGAGGAGAGTGCCTCGACAGCCCGATCCCTGGATACGGAAGCTAGCTCTAGGGACATGGAACGTCACCTCGCTGGCGGGGAAGGAGCCTGAGATGGTGCGTGAAGTTGAGAGGTTCCGACTAGAGATAGTCGGGATCACCTCTACGCATGGCTTGGGCTCTGGAACCACACTCCTCGAGAGAGGATGGACACTTCACCACTCTGGAGTTGCCCATGGTGAGAGGCGGCGGGCTGGTGTGGGTTTGCTTATAGCCCCCCAGCTCTCCCGCCATGTGTTGGAGTTTACCCCGGTGAACGAGAGGGTCGTCTCCCTGCGCCTACGGGTCGGGGTTAGGTCTCTCACTGTTGTTTGTGCCTACGGGCCGAACGGCAGTGCAGAGTACCCGACCTTCTTGGAGTCCCTGGGAGGGGTGCTGGAAAGTGCTCCGACTGGGGACTCCGTCGTCCTACTGGGGGACTTCAACGCCCATGTGGGCAACGACAGTGACACCTGGAGGGGCGTGATTGGGAGGAACGGCCCCCCTGATCTGAACCCGAGCGGTGTTCAGCTATTGGACTTCTGTGCTAGTCACAGTTTGTCTATAACGAACACCATGTTCAAGCATAAGGGTGTCCATCAGTACACATGGCACCAGGACACCCTAGGCCGCAGGTCGATGATCGACTTTGTAGTCGTTTCATCTGACCTGCGACCGTATGTTTTGGACACTCGGGTTAAGAGAGGGGCGGAGCTGTCAACTGATCACCACCTGGTGGTGAGTTGGATCCAATGGCGAGAGAGGAAGCTGGACAGACTCGGCAGACCCAAACGTACTGTAAGGGTCTGCTGGGAACGCCTGGCCGAGTCTCCTGTCAGAGAGATCTTTAACTCCCACCTCCGGCAGAGCTTCAACCAGATCCCGAGGGAGGCTGGAGACTTTGAGTCCGAGTGGACCATGTTCTCCACCTCCATTGTCGAAGCGGCCGCTCGGAGCTGTGGCCGTAAGGTCTCCGGTGCCTGTCGAGGCGGGAATCCCCGAACCCGGTGGTGGACACCGGAAGTAAGGGAAACCGTCAAGCTGAAGAAGGAGTCCTATCGGGCCTGGTTGGCTTGTGGGACTCCTGAGGCAGCTGACGGGTACCGGCAGGCCAAGCGGACTGCTGCCCGGGTAGTTGTGGAGGCAAAAACTCGGGCCTGGGAGGAGTTTGGTGAGGCCATGGAGAAGGACTATCGACTGGCCTCGAAGAGATTCTGGCAAACCGTCCGGCGCCTCAGGAGAGGGAAACAGTGCCCTACCAACGCTGTTTACAGTGGAGGTGGGAGGCTGTTGACCTCAACTGGGGATGTCGTCGGACGGTGGAAGGAGTACTTCGAGGATCTCCTCAATCCCACCGTCACGTCCTCCATTGAGGAAGCAGAGGCTGAGGGCTAGGACACGCTGGTGGGACTATGTCTCCCGGCTGGCCTGGGAACGCCTCGGTGTCCCCCCGGAAGAGCTAGAGGAAGTGTCTAGGGTGAGGGATGTCTGGGCATCTCTGCTTAGACTGCTGCCCCCGCGACCCGACCCCGGATAAGCGGTAGAAAATGGATGGATGGATGGATATTTTTGAATCATCCATACAATGGATTTTTATCAATACAAAAGTGAATAGCCCCTTTTTATATAAGTATGACTTAGCAGCAGTAATGACAAACATTACCACTCATACGCTATGTTGATTACAGTTGACATGAACATTTACACCAAACAAGAGTTAAAATCCCATGAGTCTGTGCACTGTGATATTTAATCATAAGAACAGTTACATAATACAGAATATTACACTATAGATTGATAATGCACTGAAAAATATACATTGTTTATCAGATTCTACTCTCACTGCTGGTGGTTTGATGGAAGATGTTTAAATGGACAGTATGTGGGAAGGGTCAGGAAAAGATCTGTTCTTCTTTTGAAGGTAAGTTTGAAGGATGGTTCAACTCAGTCACCTCTCCTAACTGCCAAGTATTCCGTGTTTAGCTCTGTCTTCTTTTAGTAAGAAACCTGTATACTGTTGCTCCAATAATGACCCTGTGACCGCAGCACACAAACACTAAAAGCTCTCTGGACTCTCCACATCGCTCTGTTTGGCTTCCATTTGTCTTGTGTCTGTATTTTAGAAGTGTGCACTGGACGTAAAGTGGTTTTCGCTGTGGGGAGCACGTGCGTCTATTTCCACCATTAAACTGGATTCAGGTGCTGCTTTAATGTCTGTCAGAATCCGTCTGAGTAATGAAGCCTTTCTGCTTTTGTCTCTCTGTACTTTCTTATCAGGGGTCTGGAGACACTCATACACACACAGTCTACACAGGCATTGTCAATTCAACTTATGTGCCCACTGTATGCAATGCTATTTTGTATTCATTTGTGCAAAGTGAATTGTGCAAAAAAGAATGGAGGTATATAATAACAATAGCAAGCCTGCCACCAAACATAACCCCCACTGGAATGAAAGCCGATTGTAATAAAATGTACAAATGAGATTGTATTAATTCATACAAATTAGGAACTAAATAGTTACAAATAGCTATGAGATTATGCTGGAAATTCAACTCAATTGACGTTTGTTTGTTTAGAGCTTTTCACAGTTTACACTGTTGCACAGCAGCTTTACACAAGGGCACAATATAAAAACACACATACAACAAAAACTGAATACATTCAAATCTGGAGCTGGCGTCATCTAAAAGTCATTGCAAACATTACATAATGACTAAACTGTTAATCACATTATGTACATTCAATGTGTTTTGCAAACAAAATCAAAGCCATAATATAAGGTTTATTTTATGATTTAGTTGTATTTTTCCCTTATTTGAAATGATTTGAAAACATGCTTTGACCCTCAGTGTATTTTAAATTGATTTAAGCTGCAATCCATAACTTTGGTAAAAAATAAACAAATATTAAGTCATTCATTAATTTATTTCCTTTTCATTTTTGAATAAACATACGGTTTGAACATGGGCACAGCACTTCCATTTCTATTATTTCCTCTAAAATGATTATTAAAAGTGGTAATAGCTACCACATATTCTTATTGACGATAGATAGATAAATACGATATGCGTGATTGGTATATGTATTTGTAAGTGAAAAAATGATAAATAAATATATTATATATACATATAAGGGACCTTTCAACAGAAATGATAACAATATTTCACCCATCCCACACCCAGCAAGTTTAACCCTAAAAAGTGATTTCATTAACATCTAGAAGAACTTTCCGTCCATGGCAACCTCTTGAAAATGTCCTTTCATGCCTGTGGTGAAGGAGCTAATTTGTTACAGTCTTTTCAATAAATCTTTCATTGCTAGATATTAATCATATGTCGTCATGACAGTTTTTGAGGCTAATGGTGATTTTTGGGAGCGGTTGCGTCGGCTTATTTCTGTGATGAAATTACCCTTGAAATCAAATCCCTCTGTTCTGGTCAAAGATGTCTTGGCTGGTGAGATGATATGTGAAATGTCTCTGTTGTCATTTGATTGGAATACTCAGATTGTTCATTGCAGCTGTACTTACTGGCTGACACTGACAAACTTATTGACATTGAGTGTTTCTATGTCTCTAAGACATAAGATCTCTGACTCAGTTGTGACAGTTATTAATCATGACTTGACTGAGAGGACAGATGTCAGTAGTATCTAAATGCTTGCAGCTATTCACTCTTATATTCATTCCTGTTTGTGATTAGGGAGATTAAAGGAAAAGTTCTCCCATGATTGAAAATTCTGTGATTATTTTCTCACAGTCATGCTGTTTCAGTCTCAGGAAAGATTCAACCCAAACCCATTACAAAGTCCATTCGGTAACAATAGAACCTCTAAATCCATTTCCGGGTTCTGGTGCATTTCACCGTCAATGTCAAACTTGGGCATCCATGGGTAATTCGACATCATCGCCCCCTCACTAGGGATGTCTTCCACGAATTTCACACAGACGGTCCAGCACCATGAAGAAGAGGGCGACCTCCATGACATCATGGTCCTCTGCCCTAATAGGAGGAGGAAGCCGTGGAGGGGGGTATTCCCAAAGATCATCCGGGCTCTCATCCCAGCAAATCATAGGACACACGGTCACAAGAGTTCTGATCATGAACACCTGCTAGTCATCATCACAACAATATTTAAAATACACAGGCATATTGTAAAAACACATCCAATCTTCATCTCATGTGTGTTTTCTCTCAAGGGATCCCCGTATTCTCCACCAATACCTCAGTGGAGACATTTATTGGTTTATTTACCTGTTGAAACGAGGTGTGCGCCAACATTTACATTTACATTTATTCATTTGGCAGACGCTTTTATCCAAAGCGACTTACAAGTAGTTTTTTACAGTGGCACATTACTGCAGAGCAATCAGGGGTAAGGCTTCTTGCTCAAGGGCCCTTCAGTCATGTCCTGCTGGCACTGAGATTAGAACAGCCAACATTCTGTCTTCAATGTTCAATTAGTGCAGTCTTTAACCTAAAATGGAAAATTCTGTCATCATTTACTCACCCTCATGTTATTTCATACCTGTAAAATGAGTTTGTTCTGATAAACACAGAGAAAGATATTTGGAAGAACGTTAGAAATTTTCAGTTCATTGACTATCATAGAAGGAAAACTCAATGGTAGTCAATAGCTTGTTTTCATAAAAACGTGAAATATCTAATTTTGTGTTCAGTAAAACTAAAATAAAAATGTTCATACTATGGTAGTGGATGATGTCCCAGAACTTGACATTGCTGACATTATTCCAAATATATTTTTCTGTGTTCATCGGAAAAAAAGAAATGTATACAGGTATACAGTAAAATACATATACAGACACATACACATATGTACAGTATCTATACACACACATACAGTATATAGGCAATGGAATAGACTCTTAAGGTATTATTGCAAGTCTTACAAAATATGAGATGGAGATGCCTTTAGATACAAAAAATACATATCTGTTTAAATTATAACCAGTGTTTGCCTCGGCTTAGTGTGAGAACTGAGATGGGTTTCACACATGTAGGGTTGACAGAGCTGAGAGGAAGATTTACAATCTAATAAACCAGTGACTTACCACTGCCCTCAACTAATAGATGACCTTCCAAAGACATAGAGAGAGAGAATGTGATTTTTCTTTTACACTAGAGCAGTGGTTCTTCACTGGTTTGGCCCTGGGAACCACATTTTCCCATGGTCATCAAGCCACGGTCCACTTTTAGGATATACTGTATGACGTCATACTGTATGAAAGTTGTTTAAAACTACTAAAATGGCAAAATGACACTGACATATTTTAACATATTTCAGGGAAGGACACTTTCAGATAAGACAGCTCAAACAGTCATTTAGTCTGGGACCAGTCTTAAGCCTTGTCTGTGAAACCGGGCAAATGGGTTACATTCAATGATTAAAACTTATTGTAAAGTATTTCCTGAAAACTATTTTTCCACTAGTGTGTTCCAGAGCCCAAACTGACCTCATTTCCACTGACACGTCCATTTTACTCGTTCAACATCTCAAGTACTGGTCCTTTAAAATCTATTGAGGTGGTGTAAATACCCAATCATCTGATAAACAGTGACACAAGGCACTGATTCATGACACAAATCACCCGTGGCGTATCAGAAAAATATAGATCTGCAGAGGATATGGACCGACGGGAGGAATCACACAACACAACTGTCACAAGCGCAAATATGTATGCAGTTAGATAAAACATTACGTCTACATGTGAGCGTGCCTTTGGGAGAAGTTTAGCATTTAATTACACTCGTCAAATTATAATCCTCTCAATGTGAAAGCCTGTGTGCCTTAATCTAGGGAAAATCCTCTGAAACTCTCAAAATGGTTCATAAATTACGCAAGTATGCTGAGGTTTAACATAAGCCCAGCACCATGTCTGATATTCTCTCCATCCAAAAACGCTCATACAGTATAAACCCGAGCGTTAAGGAAATGAAGCAGTAGTTGTGTAATGTGTAATTGTCTCTCTACACTGAGTAAAATGATCTCGTATATGTGAGGAAATGTGTTCAAAGTGGACAGCCATAGTTGGTGTTTTGAGACACCATCATTACAGCCCCATTCATAATAAAAATCAAACAGTTCGTCAACGTCTTTCACGTTTAGGCGACTGCGCAACATTGTGCGTTTCATAAAATCCTCGACAGGGAGGGCGATGGATCGTGTCCGAGTTCATTACTTGTGTTTTGCTGCTAATGTACAGTCACGTCTTGCTTTGATTAAAGCCAGCAGCGTTCGGCTTTGTTCATGACCCAAAATAGTTCAAGACTAAGAATAAGAATCGCCTTCGAGTCGGCTGTTAAACGGTTGATTTATAGCACCGGCTGGGTGGTGATATAGAAGCAGATAGGAGGGAGGGCCAAGGCTCGTTCGCTCCGTTTATGACACAGATCGCAAAAATAACATTCTTCTAGCTTTCAGTTGCAATGCAAGTCATAACTCATAGAGGATGGTGAGATGTCAGGGCTCTTGACTAATACATCACTAACAAACCTGCAAAAATACCAGACAACAGGAACAACAAAGGGCTATTCGGATTTTCAAAAATAAGATTTGTTGCTGGATCAACATACTTTATTTTATTGGTCCACTAACAACATAACCATTAACAAACTGTTTACCACAGTCGTGAATTGAGCTAAAGGAACAATAAACGAATTACACATGCTTCTTGCAATATTCCTCAGGCTTCTTTGTTCATTAGCAAGCCTCACTCGCAAAGCCATGCTGGTCAACCCTGCTAGGCGTCTCTTAAAATGGTGACGGTGGTAATTCATGCCGGTCTTTTCAGCAGGGAACCCCACGACAGTGCTATGAACATTCATCTCGATGTTCCCAAAAGGAAAATAAGTGAAAACAATATGCAACATTTAGAGGTTCTCTGACCATGCAAGCAGAATGCATGCGTGCGACTTTAATATATTCCATTACAGAAGTGGTACAGTATTTCATCATGGCTGAGGTGCTGAGGCTCTTGGGAGTCCTGCCGGTTATCGCATCATCAGCACCTGCGGTGCAGTGCTGAACGTACAGAATTAACCAGTGATGGGAGGGAGGAACCAGGCTTTGTGTTCACCTGCAGACATTTAAAAGCTGCTGTAAACAATTTTATGAATTGTACACATAATGTTCTGCTACCTGACAGTGATCACTAAAATAGGTCTCTGGAGAAATCACACCTCTACACTCTGTGTAAGTAAGTAAATGAGTATATCATATAATATATAAAATAAATAAATAAATAAATAAATAAATAATAAAATAAAATAAAATAAAATAAAATAAAATAAAATAAAATAAAATAAAATAAAATAAAATAAAATAAAATAAAATAAAATAAAATAAAATAAAATAAAATAAAAAAATTAAAATAAAATAAAATAAAATAAAATAAAATAAAATAAAATAAAATAAAATAAAATAAAATAAAATAAAATAAAATAAAATAAAATAAAATAAAATAAAATAAAATAATAAAATAAAATAAAATAAAATAAAATAAAATAAAATTAAATTAAATTAAATTAAATTAAATTAAATTAAATTAAATTAAATTAAATTAAATTAAATTAAATTAAATAATAATAAAATAAATAAAATAAAATAAAATAAAATAAAATAAAATAAAATAAAATAAAATAAAATAAAATAAAATAAAATAAAATAAAATTAAATTAAATTAAATTAAATTAAATTAAATTAAATTAAATTAAATTAAATTAAATTAAATTATTAAATTAAATTAAATTAAATTAAATTAAATTAAATTAAATTAAATTAAATTAAATTAAATTAAATTAAATTAAATTAAATTATTAAATTAAATTAAATTAAATTATTAAATTAAATTAAATTAAATTAAATTAAATTAAATTAAATTAAATTAAATTAAATTAAATTAAATTAAATTAAATTAAATAATAAAACTTTTATCGTTGTCCATTGGGGTTATCTTACATGAGATGTCTTACTTACCTGTAGCCTATGTCTTTGGAGGTCCGAGGAGGTTGCAGGTGGGTTTTATTTACCTATTTATTTACTAAAAGCTAGCAAAATCAAAACATAAGTACACCCATCCAAAACGTACTAGATCCTTACATGAACAAATTCTAGATTCTTCTTGTCGTTCAGCTAAAAGAAATATAGCTCGATTAACAGCATCACAGCTCTACTATAGCAGTGTTGGGACAATGTCTTAAATGAAAAGAGACAGGTAAAAGTGCAGCCGGAAACACACACCAGAAAACACACACATTCTCACATGGCCTGTGAAATAAAAACCGTTCTCTCCAAGGACTACTACTTTGGGCCATGTGTTGGACGTGAAACATTCCAGAAGCGTTAAATGATTCCTGAAGGAAATCCAATCCCCACGCTTCTTGCAGACCTGCAGCGTGTAGTCCGTCCTTCCATTCACCGTTTGTCTGCGGTTCAAAGGTGTTTACCATGAAAACCTCCTGCGCTTTTCCCGCATCCCTTCCTGTGTTACAGGTAAATGTCCATAATCGTTTGCGTCTCGGCGTGTGGCAGCAGAAAATCTTTGATGAATGAAGGAACCCCCTGTGAAGGAGACCAGAAAGAGTCTCAGAGGGGCCTTGATAATTCATCAAAGACACACCATAGAACCTCCAATTCTTCACAGAAAGCCTCACACATTGAGCACGCAACTTAGAAGGTCTGAACTTTCAACACACTTTGACGGGACAGAGAGATGCCAGTTCGATTTGGCAGTTTCCTGGGCCGCGAGCTATAGGGAGATTCAATTCAGACCGTGAATATTTCAAAATTGTCTTGTGACAGAGTGTGAGTATCTCTGAAGGTTTTCCTTGGAGTTCCATCTGTTTTCAGATGACGGTGACTAAACCATTCTTTCAGATGTGTTTGTGTGCCCGCAGTGAGTAAAGAAAGGTTATGTTGTAATGTTTATGCTAGCAGCTCTAGTCCAAGGGCCTGAGATGACATGAACATGATTTTGACTGGGGGATTCCCGCTGAAAGGACACTCATCAACACACACTAACGTCAATCAACGCACCCTGTAAGCGCTGCCTTTCAGGCTCTCTTCTAAAACCTTCACATTCCCTTAATGAGGTTCAAGTTCATCTGAGACAACTGGTAAATGTATTAGCACATACAGTATGCCAGTATTGAGACATACTTCAGTTTGATAGATTGTTTTAATAAGCGTGTAATAAGCAGAATGTACGAGCGCTGTGCACCCGCCTATAGGTGCATATTCCTAACGCGCTCTTCAAACTATAGACTTTAGACCAGGTTTGAGTTGGTCTATGGCGCAGTCTATTTTCAATTCCTCAAAATAGCAACGCACCAACAATACGCCTGAGCACACTTCTTTTCTTTTTATGACCATGGGCGCACAAATGAGTGCAAATGCATTTGCTATTGGTGAAGGACGGGGAAATTAGTCCTGCTTCGGGCTAAAACAAGCAAAAACACTTTCGCCGGGTGTATGATAGGGCCCTGAATCTTCAAACATTTTACTTAAGCTTTTTTAAGCTAACCTGTTAGTCGCAGTTCTATTCCGTTGAAAACAATGGGATAAATTAACACGGAGTGATGACGTAAATCCGCTAGAATCTCAGCGAGCTCTTTTACATCTGCCGCACGTAGCGTCCATAGGAAACAATGGCTGTTTCTCTTGGTCGCTTCAAGATTCACATAGGATTGTGGTCAACAACGCGAGTCAAATTTTAGAAAGACTACATCATACATCAACAACCTAAAAGCAGAAAAGCTTCAGGCTTTCCGTTTCAAGCTACATTCACAAATATGAAAAAAAACTACATAAACTTTTGCACTGGAGGCATGATGACAGATATATATAGCAATGTTCAGCTGTAGAGTTGTCGGTTTGCTGAAATGTGAATGTTTTTAACTAAACACATCGTCATCACTTGATGAAAAATTACCTCAGCAAATGATGAGCGGAAGTGGCTTAGTTGGCTGAGGTTTTAGCGGAAGTAAGTCATCGTCATTCAGTTACCATCTTGGAGGGCCACGTTTTGTAGAATTTAGTTCCAGACCTGATTTTGCACACCTGTCTGTAATTTTAATCCTGATGGCCTTGATTAGCTGGTTCAAGTGTGTTCGATCAGGGTCAGATCTAAACTCTTCAGGACTGTGGCCCTCCTTAGCCCTGCCCTAAACCTATAATGGCTGGAATACAATCCAAGACTCCAAGAAAGTTTAAGATATAACTGAGAAAATCTGCAACCTGGCACAGACATTCTGCAACAAGTCCAGACTGAAAATCTGGGCACAATCTGAGCAAAAGTCTTGTAGTGTATTTTAGCCTTAACCCCCAAATTTGACCTGCTAATATAAATGGCTACGTTTACATGTGCATCAATAATGTGATTATTTTCAATTATCATAGTCAGGACCTAATTGCAGTAACATGTTTTCGTGACATGAGAAAACCTCTCTGAAAGTTTCTGATTATTTGCCATAATTCACAGCATGAACGATGATCTCATTACAGTAGGTGTGTGTTACTGGCTATCATTTTAATATATTTGCGTCAATAGCAAAACACTGTTATGTGGGCGTATTTTATGGTTATTCGGAGCCGTGATGAATATCGAAATGTGATAGAAAATGTCTCGGCAACAGTGTTGTAAACTGCGGTTATCTCATTGAGAGCTTGCATGTAAACGTTGCCAATGTTGAAAAATTTGTACAAATACTATTTAAGATGGATAGAATGCAAATTGGGTACATATGTTCCGTACAAAACTATAGTTTGTAATATAACACCTGTAATATAATATAAGAAGTATATACGTAAACCCAAAAGAGGTTGATCAGTTGCTCATCTGGGACTAAGAACCGCAGAAATTAACTCTGTAGGGACATCTTATCTCCAAAAACATGATTCATTAAACCTGATAAATAACTTCACACCAATAGCAAGCCACTCTTAACCTAATACCTTTAATACAGTATGTCCACTTTCTCTTTCTCTAAATTTCTCTTTGGAATAATACTGAGTCCACAGCCATGACATCATGTATTATGAGACAGACTGACGAATCTGCCAAGACATTCAACCCCTTAAAATATATTTTTACCTTCAGGTGCTCCAGATCTCCTGGTTCGGTTGGAGCTGTGAATGTTTTTACAGATTTGGCACATATAGAAGGCAGTGTTACAGAACCTGTCTGGCCATCTCCCAAGAGCCCCACACATTGCTAACACACACACATACCCACAAGCACACTTTTAAGTGCAGGTGTTTGTTTTTAATTGGCTGGTTAGCAGAGAGACGTGTCTTACCTGACTGCTTATCGCTGATGGGAATCTCGCCGCGATGAAGAGCTAGTGATGCCTGTCGGGATCTGGGCTCGATACACGTTATTTGAAGTGGCACATTGTCAGCAATTAGCCTAGATTTTGTGAATCGGCACAACGGCACCCGGACAGGATTGTTAGGAAACGCCACTGACCTCAATTTTGTATACAGCAAGACATGGTTTGTCCAGCGGGTGGAGTGGACTAATCAGCTGATGATCAAAAGACATTTTCTCCAAACTATGAAAACAAGCTAAAGTGACATCACTGGAACATGTCAACGTGATAGAGCTCTCTGTTCTTCAACAGACTGTGGACTGACATTTACCAAACCACCAGATGAATCTCATTGTGAGAAATTTCCGCTTAGCGAAAGCTGAGCGGTGTTTACGCTTATCAAACGTTCACGGTGGTTAATGTTTATGTTATGGTTGGAAGCATCTGGGTTTTTTATTCATAATTGTGTAAAATGCACCGTAGTTAGAGGAAGCAATGGAATAGATCCAGTATGGCAGATTTACACTTCGCATTGCATTACCATGACACATCGTTTGCACAGAAAGGTACATTGTTTATTTTTCTCCCTGATCTGAGTGGATGATGTTTCAATGCCATATTGTTTTCATCAGTTCCTGAGAACAGATGGAACATAGTGGATCTGAATAATGGATTCATAACACGATAGGGTGTCTTTTTATAATTAATGTTCTGTGGTAAGCTTCTCTTAGGCATTGTCTGTTCATTTGGACCCAAAATCTATATCAGAACGGAACCTCAAAAAGTGCTCAGGTGAAACATTATAATAAGGAGACTTGACAATTCATTGATTCCATGTTGTCAAGATAACAATGGTATTGTGCACAAAAAAGGGTATAAGAGCGGTCATGCTGTTATCAACCTGCAGCCGCAAAGCGACAGGAGACCATACATTTTGAATGAGAGCTTGTCGACTTCTTTGACAGCAAGCTTTAGTGACTGGATGTGGACATGTGAGAACAAGTCAAGTCAACTTTATTTATACAGCGCGTTTTACAATCTTCATTGTTACAAAGCAGCTGTACATGAAATATTGACTATAAGCAAAACATTTATTCAAGTTAAAACACAGAAGACAGACACACACCGGTTCAAACACACCCACATAAAAAACACGGACTCAGAACTCCACACACACAATATGCACACGTACTAACACACACAGACACGCACAGTGGTAATCACAGAGAAGCACACATTTAAGATAAAGGAGAGAGAAACACAGGGCGAATATTAAACAGATTATAAATTCCTATATGAAATATTAATTTAGTAAAACTTTAAGATAAAGCAGAACAACTGAGAAAATTCTGAACATTAGAACTTGAAAATACTGTTGGTGTTAACACGAAGAAAGACATTTCTGAATGCTCGTACTGTTCATATACCTGAAGAACTGGAAATAAACTGGTCAGCATGGCCTTACATTAAACATTCATTGTCTTGCTCTTTCTGCTGAAACCCAAGTGATTGAATCCTCGATGAAAGGAATGGATTATTTTACAAGCTGTTCAGCTGCTCAAGTTAGGGAAGCTACAGCTGTTCCCTGCCATTCATAAAAACACATGAAATCACCCATTTCATACATTTATAGACAGCACAAGATCTTTTCCACAGTCCAGTGATACTCATAAACGCACTCTGTCCCTTACTACACTTTTATAATGCAACCCAATCACTCACACCCTGAGCCAAGAACCACCTCACTCACGTCCCAAAGAAACACTTGACATTTACATTTGAGTCTGACTTCTATCCTTTGGGTAATAGTAATATATACACTGATGTATGACCTGCATGCATTGTACATGCATGCATGCAGTGTGAGATCTGAATTCCTGTTTATAATTTCCTGTTCCTGATTATACTGTATAAGATTTATTCAATTATTTATGTTTACAGAGCATTATAGTCTATTTAGTTTTCCTAAGACAGGCTATATTGCTGTTGAGATCCTGATTTTGAAAAATAATGCACCGGTTACAGAAAGCTTGCATTATGAATACATCACTTTTAACATGATTGCCGAAGACAAAGTCTGTTTTATTACAGTTTTGCATGGAAAAATATCTTTGTAGGTAAATACAACAGAGCCTGCACTAATTCTTTATTTTGCATGTTAAACATTAGCTTGTGCACATGGGTTCTGTTCATCGATTCGGTTTCTGCTGTAAAATGAATCATAAGAATGGAAGGTCACCCTTTATGTTAGGTTATCTTTACTACCATTTACTATTTGATACTAGTTACTTTCCAGTATGTGCTTGCTTAAATGTGTGTGCGGTGCAGTTACATTTAAAGTATGCACTTAATTAAATTGCTTAGTTACACTGTTAATGTTGCATCATTAAAGGGATAGGTCACCCTAAAATTAACTGTCTTGAATTACTCACTCTCTAGTTGTTCCGCACCGGAAAAATGTTATTTGTATGGTTGAACACAGAGACAGATATTTGGATGATGGAGATTAACTACCATAGAAGGAAAAATGTTAATGGTTGTCAATTGTGCCCCAACTGCCTCGGAGTGCCTCCATGTAGCGCGTCCACAACTTCACGTACGTAATCTCGTTGGAATGGTCACGCGAGACGTACGCGGAAGATCTTACCCAGTGTTTACAAGTGTGGAGAAAGAAGACCGTTCAAAAGTTATTGGATGTTGACTGACACGTTATATGTCTACATCATGCGTGACCTTTCCTACGTGATTGCGTAATACAGAAATCGTGGACGTGCATCCTCAAGGCAGTGCAAGCCATGTATTCATGTTTAAAAACTATATATTTTTCCGTTTTCTTGGAAAATTACTAATCGTATACTGTACGTACCAACCTAGAAAGTTGTATCTTTTTCAACCATTACTTATTACCACACAAACAAACACACTCACACGCTCTCACATCTGGCTACATGCCTCATGCACAGATTCTCACATCAAACAACACACGAAAAAGTAGTAAAAGACAAAAATTCCGGCAGCGTGCCTCACTACGAAAAACTCCACACACCTTTTCTCCCTGTTTCTAACCTGTTCTCTCTTTTCATGACCAGTGCTCAGGGAGTCACACATGAAAGAGCTGCCCATAAAAGAGAGCTAATCTCCTGGTTCTTAAAACACGCTGCGTTTATTTTTACAATCTGCAGCTGCACCTCCACAGTACTGCCAGTTGCATGTGCTTGCGTGCATGTGTGCGTGTATGTGTGAGGAAAGGGCTCTGGAATTGAAAATGAGGAGAAATATAAGAACAAATGATGAAGTAAAGAGAGACAGACTTTTATAGTCCTCCTGAGTGGAGTTATTTTCACATTTTCATAAGCATTTGCAGTTAGACTTACACAGAAAATTTGGACTACTATATATATATATATATATCACTGTTGAAATAAAGGTTAGGTAGGTTTTGAAGCATGGTAGCTCGTGACCAGCTGAAACCAGCCCAGGACCAGCAAATGACCATCTAACCAGCATAAGCAGTTTCTTTCAACATATTGATATTTACGCACTGAGCAAAATTAAATGTGATGTTTGTTTTTATGCGGCCGGAGCTTCTGCCGATTGTTTATAGATCTAAGCAAGACTACTCTGTTACTGGAACTGTGTTAATATCATTAAAACATTTAATAAATTATGTATTATGTAAAAGATGTATTACGTAACAGCATGCTAGGATTACAAAACCACTGACCAACAAATACCAACTAAACCTCTAAAATGTAATACCGCCAAAGCAAAACCAGTCAAGCTAAGAATAAAGACCAGATAACCAACTTCAACAAGGAACTAAGAACGGATGCTCTTCATGTTGAAATTGTGAATTTGGCTGATTTCTTCACCAAATGTCAGGAGCCACGGACTCGTAGCTTCATGTGAAGTTGAAGAGTCAGGGGTTCTCTATGGTACAGATTACCAGGTCCTGCCCTGAAATGCTACCCTGACCTTCGAACTGGACTGGGTTTCCACCTGCTTAGCCGTCTACCCAACCTCTCTGCGGGTTCAGCCAGGTTTTTCAGAGTTCAGGGACTAGTTTTACTCCTCATAGGACATCTGTGAGAAAACATTACAGTTGGTCCCATGATGCAACAGTAAGTCTCTTCAACTGTCTGTCAGGGATTATCTGTACATCTGCATGCACTTGACTTTCTTACCTTTTTTGGAAATTTAGTGTAGTCTGTATACACTGTGGCCTGTATTGACATGGAAATTCATGTTTCTCCACCCTGGTCTTTTTGGAACACAGTGAACACATTACTGTATGTGGCGTGTGTTTCAAGTAGTTAAGTATAGACGGGCTGTGTACATGTGTGCATGCGTGTGTGTGTGCGTGTTTGTGATTAATGTGGGTTGTCCAGCATGAAGTGTCCAGATTCTTTCATCAGAAGTTCACAAGAGCAGGTCAAGTCTCAAGCACATGTCTTTAGTTCACCAGAGCAGATAACACAACCATCATACTGTTGTCATGCTCACAGATAAAACACATTTACTCAGAAACACACCTCATACATCACTATTACCTATGCCCCGGGAATCACTTCAAAGAACCAATTGTTTACAATTTTAAAAAGTTTAACATTTTTGCTTTTGCGTTATTTGTGTGCATGTAAACATTTTGATACATTGTGATTATGCTTATTTGAATATGTAAAAACGGTTTTCGTTAGTGTACGGTTATGTAGTGGTAGGGGCGAGGGGACGTCCCCACAATTTACAGAAACGTGTCTGTATGTGTAATCCATGAGCCAATGGTAATTATAAGAAAAAAATGGATGGCAAACTAACATTTCTATTTTATTTCAATGGTAGGTTTTAGTATGGAGAAGAATCTGCATGTGGTTATTTTTGGGTTGCCCTTACAAAAGTTAACCATGGTTTACCAACAATAACCGTGATTTTAGATTTATATATGCATTTTTATTTTTTATTTGATTAGCCATAAAACCATTGTACCATCTCAACAAAAGTAAATTCATTTTGGGTACATTGAAAACTTGGAAAATCATGCATTTGTATTTACACAGTTGCCGATGATACTGCCAAAACAAGCTATAATCAAAGTTACTCAAGTGAAAATACACAAAATCTCTTTCCTTTTCAGTAAGCTCACCTCTTCGCTTTTTTGTTCAATGTACCATGTTGGTTAAATCGTCCACTGAGATTCTGAGATTAGCAACAGGACCACACACACACACAGTAATGGTCGCCGTTTCAATTATATTTCTTGAAAACATCTTCTTGCTTAAAGTGTTACTTGAACTAATTATCATAAATTTAGTATAAATAACACGCGCTGTTGCAATATCGTGAAATATGTATGCCAAGTTCTATTGTGCGTGCATAAAATACGACAATTTTTGTAGGCATATGATACGCCAATTTTAGTGTGTGTTATTTGTCCTTTTAAACTCTCCACCGAGGTGCACGCAAACATTGCCGTATCATATGTACGCACAATTGAACGTTGGTACGTATTACACAATATTAGAACAGCTTGTTATTTATACACAGATCGATGAGAACGGGTAGGTCTCTTCACTATATATCTACATATTTACTCCAGCACTTTTTGACTTGCTAGACCAGAAATAATCGTCATTGATCGTCATTGATTCTCCAACTTGGTCTTTTTAGTATGGCACAAAGTGGAACACATATGTTGGAGTGTATGTGTTCAAAAGCTCTCATTGGACGGCATCACTTTTCAAACACAATTATTCTTGATCCGTAAAAACACACCACTGAAGGCCCAACACTGAAGGCCCAACACATCCATATGGTACAATGTGCTTCTCATGTATAACCAACAGAGTTTTCATTTCAGGCCTAAAGGTCTCCAAATACCTTTCTCTCACAAACATACCGTACATTCCAGCCTGAAATGGTTTTGTAGATCAGTGTTTCATGTGTCAGGGAGGATTTATATACTGTACCTGGAATAAGCATTAATATTTTGATCGACAATGACATGCATTCTAAATAGTGACTGTCTAGTGATATACAGTATACCTTCAATATAATGAATTATTTGCAACTGATACTTGCAAACATTTTCAAAACGGAATTGCCGTCAATGGACAAAGATATTTTGGCCGTATTATAGTGTAGTAATGACTCCTAATTGACACTGTTAACTGACCATGTTTTGACCCCCTGGTATATGTGGTTGATATTAGTTGGTGTTTGTTTTGAGAGCTCGGTGTCCCTTCATCATGCTCACAAGGGGTTTGGCTAATAGTTGTATTTGGAAAATGAGCCACGATTATATCCAATGACACCCATTAAAGCCATGTCAGCCGTTAGCATGCGTAGAGTATTGGCACTTGTCCACACAAACAAGTGCCTGAACAAACAGCAGGTTTCTTTTTCTGCACTCACCCCTCCATTGGCTCTTGAACACCACTGAGACTTTGGCCAGAGATTGTAACCACCTGTTCCTGTAGCCCTCTAACCTCCCTACCCACAGCTCTCTGCATCTCCCCATACAAAACATTTTAATTCTGGGCGAAATTCATTTATATGTTGCGATAATTGTCCTTAATTGTTTCTTTGAAGGAAATTGAGGCATTCAGGACATCTGGCCCGCAGATGTCTTGAATCCATGTGGCGAGACGTTTTATCCAAATGCTCATGAGAGTGCATCTTTGTACCCAGCGGGAAATTTGTTCTCCACTGGCCTTTGGGGCAAATCAACGGCGAGCACGGCTGGTCTCTTGGAGCTGGTATGATGACACTTTGACCCTGGTTAGATGATAAACATTGCATTGAAAGCCTGGCCCCCTCAGATTTTTTGCACACTGCCTCTTGAGCTTCAGTGACGAACGAGAATTGTGGGAAAACTCAACCTGTTGACCCTAATGATGAAAGTAAGGTGCTGATTCTCTCGTTGGGTTTGGTGGAGTTTCTCCACGGGGAATGTGTGTCCAGCACTTTCTACTTTTCAGACACAATTAGGTCACACCACGCGTGGCCCAATCCATCCCATCCACATGGTCCTGGTATAACTCAGCCTGTTGACCCTGGCACTAATACCCTCATTGGGAAGGGTGAAGTTTCTCCACAGGGAATGGGTGTCTGGGCCTGCAGTGCGAGCCCAGGAATGTACAGAAGCGCTCTGGATTTCCCCGTTTGATTACACATTCCACATATGAGCTGCCACTGACATCCAAACAGACAGTTTTATAAGATCTAGCACAGCGATAAACACACACCCACACACCAATAAACAGTAAAAAGTGCATCACTATAGGAGAAAGAACAAGCATGGACATGCTTAACATTGTTAACGTGAGGCACAATAACACTTTGCATATAATTAGGTGTTCACACCACAGACATACTTACAGTTACATCTATGACTGCACACGCCATGCAGAAACCAGAACATTGAATGCAAAGAAAACAAACAAGGGAACCTAGCAAAACTGACACGCACACGGGCCTCTTTCTGCACTTTCACATAAACTCACAAGCTAATAAAGCTCTCCGCAGGTTTATTTTCTCTGCTGCTGAATGTTAATGGTATCTCTCCACTCTGAGCGGCTGACACTCTCCGGGTCATTTATTGCTGACTTATTCCATCTTAACTAGGATGTCTGCTCTGATGTTAACTTCCACACCACAGTACTCTGTGTGGCTGGGAAACATTGAATGATTAGATGCGTATGCAGTGTCGGGTGTAACTAGTTACTAAGTAATTAGTCACCGTAACTTTACCGTTACTTTCCCCTTGAAAAAGTAAAGTAAGGGACTAATCTTATTTTTCCTGTTTTTGAATTACAGTTACCTCTGATTTAATACTGTGTAATATATACAGTACAAAAGTGGAATTTATATAAAAACTTTAAAATGCCTGCTTTATCCATCTCACATTTGTAAGACTTGGTCAGTTTATAAAATACTTTATGTAGTTTTATATTATTTATTTGGATGAAGTAAAAGAGCATGTCTATCTATGATTCACTATAGGATATACTGTACGTAGAAATTAGTTAGGTACTTTTTTGAGACAGTAATCTAAATGTAATGAGTAACTAATTACTTTTTCAGAGTAACTTACCCAACACTGTGCATATGGATGGATGAATGGATGGATGGATAAATTCAGAGATACATCGATGGATATTTGAATGATAAATAGATTTGTTTGGATGGATGGATGCATATTGAATGAATGTGGTAGTCTCGCTCTTGTCTTGGTATCTGTGGCTTATTTAAGGTCATCATAAAGCAAGATCAAGGCATGACCTGTAGAGAACAACTACACACACACACACACACACACACACTCAGAGAGGGCATCTCTCCTCTTAACCTCACTCAAGACTCCATCAGGGTTCATTTACGAAGTCAATTCCCTTTTACTTTTCAACATGTTTCTAATGAAACTCAACCTGCTTTCACTAATAGAACAAAGATTGTTCAGCCCTTACAGTGTGTGTGAGCTCGCACATATGCATCACTCAAAACCCTTTTCATCCAAAGCACAAACCAAAACAACCCCGTTCTCTTCTCCGAACAGGTGAATGAATGGAAGCCAAGAGCTTCACTGTAGAACTCTCAAGTGACCAACTGTTTTGAAAAAAAATGCTATGACATCAACATAAATTGCAGTTAGCAGTCATAGGGCTCCCAGAGAGAGGAATCGTGGGTATGCCGGGCTACCGAAGCTACAGTGGCCCTTTGAAGATGAGAAAGTACTTAAAAGAATATGTTAAAAGAAGACTAATCCTGAACAAATGTTCTCCCTGTTGCTTAGAGCTGATGACTCGCTGTGCAGATTAAAAGACCAGAGAAAAAGAGCGTGAAGCAATGCATTTGCTGTCTCCATCCAAGCTATGACTCAGGAGGGACCCTTATAACTTCATTCGAAACATGCTTTTGTAACTGTTGAAAAGAACATTAACAGTGAGAGCCAGGAAAGATGACTTTTGTTCCTTTTGGTAATTTATTAAGTAACACTTCATAATAAGGCTGTATTTGTTTACATTAGTTAAGGTATTAGTTAACAAGACCTAACAATAAACAACATTTCTACATTTTATTAATCTTGGTTTCTGTTATTTTCAGCAATTACCTATACGTTTTTAAAATCAAAAGTTGTATCTGTTAGCTTGAGTTAATAAATATAAACAATTTTACTGGCATTAACTAACAAAGCTTAATAAAAAGACTACCATAGCAGGAAAAATGACAACGGAAGAATAAATTGCCCTGAAGGGATTGCTTTCTTATATTCTTCAAAATGTCTTCTTTTGTGTCCAACAGACATATTTGCTAAACAATTATGGTAGTCAGTGGTTGCCAAAAACTGTTTGGTTACGAGCATATTCTTCCAAATATCTTTTTTCATCAAAACACAGATTTGGAACGACTTTTGTTATGATAAAATAAAATTTTTGTTTAACTGTTTGTAACAAGATCCATAAAAGGAAGGGAGACGGGAACCGGCGAACATAAAATAACTTTTAATTAATAAAAATATATTTGTATTATTTCACGGGCGCCTGCCAGCGCAATGTCCGGCCGCGGTCCTCTCTCACTGACGGTCCGGTCGCTCGTCCTCTTATGCTCCCCAATCTCCTCCGTGATACGAGACCGGTGCGCGAACAGACTCGCATGCCGACTCTCGTCCCGCCTACCTCGCTACACTGTTCCTTTAAGGGTATTAAATCTTACCTTAAAAATTATTAATTAAATGCATAAAAAGAAGGTTTTGAAGAATATCTATGCTCATTTTATCTATAACATATATTTTTTACTCCAAAAAAACTAAACGTTTGACCTGTACACTGTAGGATAACGTTGTGATAGCACATACAACAATATTGTAAAGTGTTACCATTTGATTTAAAGTAAATACTGTATGTTATGTCGAAAACTGAAAATTCACTGCAAAACTGATGTGTGTCAGATTCTGTTTCCATGCTATCAACAGTTTGTGCAGTTTTACATTAGAATTTCTTCTTTGAATATTGCACATTCAGTTATTAACATGTGATGGATAAATGTTAATTGGTCATTCAGCTGTGAATGTTTAGGATTTGTTTGGTGTGTGTTTTGTAAATGTTTGTGTGTGTGCGTGTTGAGATCTTATCATACAAAACGCTGCATGTCTCAATGGAGCAGTTCAGAGAGCAGATGAGCAGGTGATGAACGAAAAGTTTGAAGAGATTCCCATGTTTGAAACAGGGATATACAGGCGGCCCACATACAGACAGAGCTGCACGCTGTACTCCCTGCACGCACTGGGTGTTCAGAATGGCATACGACCTGTTTGTGAATGTACTGAATGTACTATGTGGTGTGTATAATGTGGATTGTTTGAGCAGTTTCTAAAAAATCCATGAAAAATCCAATTGACCTACTACAGTGTACAACCAATACACACAATATCCCACAAAACAACATTCCAAGGTCACAACCTGCCGTTCCCAGTGTGAATCACAAGCATGTTTTTTTTATTGGACTGCCAGCAGTTACCGACCGGTCCGAATCACAGACGGGAACCATAAAACACACAGAGATTTTGTAACTTTAGAGTAATATTCTGCACATAGAACAACATACTAATCTGGCATATGTAAGTTCTTATCTGACCACTAACAATGATAAATCAAAAAAAGAAGAAAGGATACGAGAAAACCATAAAATCTGCAGACAGAGATTCTTTGATTCGTGAGTAATGATTCACACGTTGGTACTTTCCTCTGATTTCCCAGCATCCGCAGCAGTTAAAAACGTCTGAAACTCTCGTCTCAGAATGAGATTTACAGACGTATTGTCATCTTTGTTCTAGTGAACAGAGCATCTTTCACCCCGACGTCCTGATTGAGCCCAAATCTAGCCCGGACCCTCACTGATGTGGTTGCATCAGATGGTGAAAGAGTTTTATTCAGGTTTGGTTTTAAATGTGTGTGAGATGCGCTATTCTCATGAGGGTAATGAGCAAACCTTAATGTCTAACAGACCATTGTCTAGACAAAGATGAAACGTCTGTTCTTTGTTTATGTATAAGGTCATACAGACCAGTGGGTTTGAAAATAAAAATATGACATGCCAGACATCTTTATTCCCTTTTTTCCGTTTCCTGACAACTTCTGAAAGGTGTTATCATCAGATGTTCAACAGGAGAACAGAAGCATTGAGAGATGTTTCCGCAGGATTCAAATCATCCGCCGTTCAGTATATTTGTACAGATGCCGGTTATAAAGTGAGCTGTTTACCAAAGGTAAAGAACAGGCGTCACTGTGTGTTAGATTTTGTTAGAGAGGTGTGGCCTTGGGATAGACACGAACCATTCTATGCACACAAACACACACACAGAAAAAATTAAGAAGTGTGTGTGTCATATAAGATGGTCACATATGAGTTGTAGTTTCCTGTTTGAGAGATCTACTGTTGTATATTAATACAACTCCAAGTAGGCGCTGACACCAAGGCCATTGCTTCTGTCGAGCGTGTGTGTGTGTGTGTGTATCTAATGCATGTGTGTGGTCCAACAGGTTCAGCGTGACTAATTGAGGGTCTCAGACAAGCACTCTGTTTCCCCCTTCTCAGAAACACACATGTACACATACACTGGAGGGTATTATCTATGAGTCCATCCATCAAGGGAAACATGGTTACACAGAGTTATAGCAACAAGAAATAAAACAGAGATCATTCCATTTTAACAACAGGCTTTCTGTGAGAGAAGGGGATAGAAAATGAATAGTATTACAGAATGAAAAGAAAAAATTGAGAGGGAGGAAAAGATTTGAAAAGGGCCTAGGAGCAAGCCCTGGGGAACACTCTACCATCTCATATGATGATCACTTAAATGGGAATTAACATCACTTCTTTAGATTCTATGCAGTACGTTTGGACCAGGCTGGCCATGACAACCACCTCCACAGTAACTTTGATGCCAACTCGACTGCTCTTTGTCACAATCAGTTCTCACACAGTAAAAATATTACGTTTTTGGCCCTTTTAACTCAAGAAGTCACTGAGAGGCTCTTTTTTAACGAAAATACATATTTTTACAACCTTACAAAGTTTTTGTAGGAATAATTTTAAGTGTCATATCAAACACAACTCAAGAAAAAAACATAAGACAGGGCATTCCGGCTGGAAGAAAGACCACTGCGTTTCTGCTCTGCTCTTTCATTGAAATGAAATTGACATAATTCCCTTGTGTTTTTCTGTCAGCATTAGCATGTAGAGTGAGGACAGCACAGCGTGTGCGTCTGTGTGAGAGAACGTGTGCGTGAAAGGCTATACATTAATGTGTTTGTGTGAAGTGCGGACAGGTTTGTGGTGGAGTGTTAATATCTTTTGTGATGTTTGTGATGTGTCCGCTGACAGATCTGAAGTTTATGCACCGTACTTTGGGCTGATGCACCTCCCTTTTTGCCTACACAGGACTCGTTTTATAAATCGAATTCACGTGTTTCTATCGTTTTTTTGGCTTTTTTCTGAAATTACTTATAAGGCTTTTGAACACACGCAACTCACTCTTTCCTTATTGTGGAAAAACATGGAGGGGTGTGTTTTTGATTTAGGATAAACCTGCATTCACCACATATTATCCAGACGCATTGCATGCTCGGAATCAAGCACAAAAGAGTGGAATTAAATTGTCACTCTTTTGCAATGGAATTCCCTCAGAAAGGGAATGTCAGGCTCTCCAGCAACCACTAATAATCCTCAGAGCGGCGGGTTGGCTCTCGCTGGCTCTTCTGATGAGGGTACGAGAGAGTGCTCACACACAGTGTTTTCTGCTGCAGAATGTTGAGAGGAAGTGTGGAATACAGACTTAGGAGTTCTGCCTGGCCATCCGAGCCATAAGACATGAAATTTGTCATATCAGTATAAGACAGCGAGATCAAGCGTCCACCTCTCAAGGAGAAACTAAAGGGAAATGGATCTGAGTGAGAAAAAATTTGCACATTTTCCTGATGGTTGGCTAGACTTGTAGGCACTATAAAATCACAGAGCCATATGAAAATGTCAGGACAAATGTTTGCTTTGGCCTAAAGGAGAGGCGTGGAGAAAATGTCTTAAAAACGATTTGGACAAAGAAATCTAGCAATGTGTGTTCTCCGTGTCTCTGTTGATGTAATTGCATTATGCGGGAAAGATCGGTCTCCACCATTAAATTTGTCAGCTCCATTTTTCACTGAAGACCTGGACCTCAAATTGAATCAACACAAGGCTTTGTGTCGACGAGAACAATATCTTTTCTGAATACCAGAATAACAGAGTTCTCATTATAAATATTTTTAAATCATTAACATAGTTACATATGTATATATATATATATATATTTTAGAATCTAAACAGACAAGGACTGTGGACTAGTTAGGATATTTAAATCGCTTTTATAAAGAACATTTATAACAAAAAAAATTGTTATTGGTTTGCATCTTATGCTAAAACAATGACACTGATCTATGTCAGGCTAAGTTATTTTCAGTTACGACAACATTCATTTTAGTCTGGGACTTAAGTCTTAAGCCTTAAGCCTATATTTTATAATGGAAGATTAACAATTAACAACATGCAGTTTGACGAACTCTTTTAAAGGGATATTTACCCAAAAATAAAAATCCTCTCATGATTTATTCAGACTTTCTCTCTTCTGCAGAACATGAAAAGAGAATTTTGAGAAATGCTGGTAACCAAACATCACTGCCCCTATTGACGTATGGACTGTATGGACCCAAAACCACTGAGGCCTTTCTCTAAATATCTCAGTTTGTGAGGAAGGAGACTTGAACCACATGTGGGTAATAATTATTAGAATTTTTAACTATCCCTAATTGGCTTTAAATATTTTAGTTATTCTTCATCCAACCTCTAGGGGCTCCATCATTTAGGAATAAGAAGAACCAGACGAGACAACGTGAAATATGGAACAAAAATTAATAGCTATCCTCTTATATTTCAAGTGTTTCTTCTTGATTTATCGCTCTCGTATTTCTTCCTCTCTGTGGCTATGGGCCTGGGTTTCCCTTCTTAGTACAGCTCCCTGTTTTTTCCATACAAACACACATTATAAGCACAGTTTTCCTTAGATTCCAAACCCACAGGATTCAATTTGGACGGCCATACTTTACATTCCGAGGCTCAGGAAAGCATCCCACACTACCTGTTACAGTGGTGATGGCGGTCCCGTCTGATTGGATGGTTTGGGCAGTGAGAGGTTAATGATACTCCTGTAGTCAGGGTGGAGCCCAGTGTCAACATACACACTCACATCTACATAGAGGAACAGGAAACCAGCAAACTCATAAAAAAGAAAAATTAGAAACACATATATACTGCGTGTGTGTGCGTGTGTGTGTCATGGGGTGTTCTCCATCACCGCTGATAAACTAAAAAAATCCAGGACGTTCCTACCGTCTGCGGTCAGTGTGTGTGTGAGTGTTAAGAAGGAAAAGTGTCTTGGCCGCAGGTTCGGTTGCCAGCGTGGGTTAACACGATCCGGGATGTTCTGTCACGCCCATGGGGGTTAACGCGGTAACTCCTGTTCCCAAGAGAATACAGCCTGAGTTGGGGCGTGAATTTAGGCATTTTGGAAACGTTATGGAGACAGGGAGAGATAAAAAGAGGGAACATGATAGAGCTCAAACATAACTAAAGATACTGATTCCGAGAATGTCACAAGCCCCACACCATTTTAAAACTTCACCATGAACTTTCTCATACACACACCCACTCACAGCTATGCGGATGGGCTGAGTAAATCACTCGTGTCTATGAACTCATTTTGTGTGATTGAAGACAGGACGTATTGAAATATATAATTTTGGCACGCTGAAGTGGTCTGCAAGCGATAGAAAGACTCTCATTCCACCCAAAAGAAATCATTACTGAAGAAACAAATGTGTCTTTGGATATTTTTACTTGCTTTATGTTCTCCTAACTGCCTTACACAAAGCTCTAAAATCATATGTTATGCACAATGTGGTTACTCCTCATTGCATTACGCTGGAACATTTGCATTTGAAAAAAAATCACATTGAGATCTTTTCAATTTGATTCCAGAACAGATTTGTACTTAAAGCCACAATATGGAATCATTTTGTCATGAAATATCCAAAAATCACTTGCACAGTGAGATATATTTCGTGTTGTGTACTTACATGATCCCAAATGTTCCGAAGAATGTGCAAATCCAGAGAAATTCCAATTTAAAATAATGGCCCGTCCCTTGTCTCCCTTGTATTTGTCGCATATCAGTGACTTAATATCCGGTGCACCGCAATACCCTCAGTTTGAGAAACTACGGCAACACGCAAATAAAATTCAATCATTACCTCGTCTGTGAACAGCATGGGAGATCTACATACGCCTCTGGATGGCGAAAACGACATGTCCCATAATTCCACTCTCCTACACAACGTCATTTAGCTTCGCCTTTTGTTTGTTGTTTCGAAACCCCTTCTAACGGTCCAGATGTACATATTGTGGCTTTAAATGGATATTTAAAAATAAATGATATAAATGATCATTTATTCACCCCGTGTCGTTCAAAACCTTTATATGAGTTTTCTCTAGAGAACAAAAGAAGATATTTTGAGAAATATCTTAATGGTTTTGTGTCCATACAATAGGGCAAATTATATTGTAACAAAGTTCCATAAACGGGAAGGAAGGAGGCGGGAACCGGCATCAAAACCTTAATAAAAATAAACAAACAATAAACACGGAAGTAAAAGAAATGCCATAAAACATAAACACAAACATAACACATGTCCGGGCCTGGTGCCTTGTTTAATATAACCTTGCGTAGGATTTGCGTCAGAAGTGGCGTACGGATGAAGGACGTGCGTACGCACAGAAATATTCGGATTTATAAAACCGTGCGCACGCACATCCTACGCAGTTTTCCCTTAATAAATCACAGTCAATTCTTAATGTAGCGCAGCTTTTGCGGCTTCATGTCACGCCCATAGTTGCCCATAAATAGTCTGTGAAACGCCCACAAGTTAATATTCATCGATTGCGAAGTCATGGCAAACACAGAGAGGAAATAAAAAACGTTACTTCACTCAATGTGAAGTACAAGTTATCGTTGGCGAGGTGGAAAAGAGGAGAACATTTTTGTTTGGAGGGCAAAGTGTGGGTATGCCAACAAGGCACTTGAGTGGCAAAAGGTTGCAGACGCCGTAAATGCTGTAGCCTCACAACCTCGACCGTGGCCGAAATAAAAAAGAAATGGTCGGACATCAAAGTCGAGGCAAAAAAGCGTCTAGCGCTCCATCGCCAGTGTGTGTCTGCCACGGGTGGGGGAAAGGGGACACCGAAGCTGATGAAGAAATGTTTACTATGAAAAAAACTTTACCCAGTGGACAATTAATACATCTATCTATTTATATGTCTCCCTAATTATCTATCTATCTGTCTATCTAATTGCATCTATATCTGCGCCAGACGGACACATTGACGGGATCAGTTTTGTGCATTTTTTCGTTCTGTTTACCATATTATTTATGAGGATGAATTGCATAACATGCCAAGATTATTGCAGAACATATTTCACTTTTCTTTTTGCAAATATGTGTTAATTTGCACGTCTGTTGTAATTTTCGTTTGATTTTGTTTGTTTTAAACTGCAGATTGATCAAACGGTTGTTCGTGTAGGCTGTTAATTGTAAGACTTGCTTTGTGAAGTCTTCATGTTATTTATGAGAGGCAGTATTGCCATTTCTTTTACACAACGGTCTACAGTTTCACACACTTTCACATGTTTCTTCCATCTGTCGACGGTGTCGCCATTTCTCATTTCACCCGTTTTTGTGTGTATGCCTGGGTCAGAGCTTACGTGAAGGACCGCACATTTTCCCGTCAAGTTTGCTTTTTATAAATGCCAATTATTGCGTAGAGAGCGGCGTACGCCTTCTTTTGTGCGTACGCAATGTTTATAAATGAGGCCCCTGGTCCTCTCTCGTCATACACTCCTGTCGCTTCTCTCTTATGCTTCCTGAGCTACTCCATGAGAGATGCAAGACTGGTCCACGCACAGCTGACGCTAATTATCAGTCACATGACCGGCCTCGCGCCTATCCCTCACGGCTCTCCTCCCGCCCTGCTCGCCACATATATGTATTAACGTTCTTCAAAATATCTTCTTTTGTGTTCCTCAGAGAATCACACAGGTTTGAAATTCCATTTTTAGGTGAACTCTCCGTAGGTGAAGTCACCTGCTTCTTATGATTCTGCTAAAACAAAAGACCCATGTCACCTCTAGAACATAAGAGGAGATAACAGCCAAGATCCCAAAGTCCACCATCATGAGACAGTTTACTGGCATGTAGATTTGTCAAGAAGGCATGGAGGAGGAAAGATGAATAATTGAACCAATGGCATGATTCTCTTGTTAGTCATGTTTAATGTACTCAAGTTATTTTGACATGAGCCAACAAGATGCTCTAATTTGAAAAGACCCAGTCCACAGCTGTGAATCATGCTTAGTCCTTATATATATTTATTTTCTTTTAAAAGATAAAAAATTGAACTCGATACTTTTAATCCAACAAGAATTCACTCCCACTTCTTTGAGGAGGTCATGGTAGTATATGGTACGGTAGTAGGAACATCACGTCCAGCAGGAAATTCTGTTTCTGCTTCACAAATTTGAGACTTGAGAATATAATTCTGAGGTCTAAATTGTACGGTTGAACATTCTAAAATGCAATACTATTAATACTACTACACAGAACAGATTATTGTAAACTCCAGCGTGAAGAGAAATGGACACTCTACAAGGCTGTATATAGGCAGATTCTATTGTTTTTCCACACAACAAGAGGTCTTTGATTTTAAGAGTAGGTTGAGGTCCTGGAACAACATTTGTACCAATAAGAGCCATCTGGGATTTAGTGCTGTACGTGTTAACTTGTTCTTCTTGGGTGAACCACATTGAGTCTCATTCATGTTTTGAATGCAAGTCTGTGTTTTATCAATAAGCGTTATTGTACACGCCACAAAATAACATGACTAAATGAGTCATAATCTGTATTTATATATTGTTTTTGTTTATTTTTGGTCTTTTGCCAGTTATATTAGACAAAAGTGGTGTGATATGACAGGAAATGTTTAGAAAGAGATGAGCAATGGAATCAGTCACCTGTCGGGTTAACACTGTTTTATCCAAATAAGCAGGTCGCTCAATGTGTCTGTATGAGCTTCAACTTCATACTTTTACTTGCGGCATTTAAAGAGTACCTATTACAATGTCCTTAAAATGACATTTCATGCAGTGTGTCATGTTGCTGTGTGTGAATATGAGCAGTCTGCCAAGTTGGAATGCCGAAAGTGAACGAATAACAAAGTTATTGGCTTGGTGAAAAAGGAGTCGACTCTGAATCACGCGAACAAGACGTCTGTCATTCTCATTTCAGTTCCGGGTCCGATTTGCGTCACTCCGTGTAATGCCTGCCTACGTTACGTTCACGACACTGCACACGGTTGACCAATCACAGCAGACTAGACCATCTGACCAAGTAGATCAGAGTGGGCAGACAGAAAGGAGGGGATTAGACAGATGAATAGCCGAATGAATCATCCGAGAGTCAGTCAAGAAGTATGGTAATAGTAACTGCCTATTATTAGAAAGTGAAAGTGTTTTTACACAGTGTATGTACATAGACTTGTTGTTGGACACTTCATAAAACCAAAGTAGGACTTGAAAACATCACAAAATATTTAAGCTTTATTGTAATACTGCCTCTTGGATATGGATCAGAGATCAGTTTCAGAAATTGTAAATTTTTGCTGTAGATCTCAAACATAATGCGTATATTTTTTTATTATCACTGTCATATCTCTATAGAAACCAGCTTCAAGAACAACTATCAAGACAGCATGTCCAATCGTGTATCAAATCACGTTGGATTCCTCTGACACCAGTTTAGTAAGATCCAACTGTTTATAATTACCTTTAATTGTGATTTGGGGAGACGGACAGCCCTTTGAACACCAGAGAGAACGGCAATAAAAAAACAGACTGACCACATTATCCATATCTGCAATTCTATCAGTCATTCATCTAAAGAAAAACAAAGCACTTTTCAAATTAAAACGCAAGATGTTAATCTGACTATAAAACAAAAACCTCATGTAAACCCAAAGAAATACTGCGAATATAACATGATAAACAACATTTAAAACCAACAAACATAAGAAAAGTTGAAAACTGGCAGGATATTTCTTTGGTCACGCAACATCTCCAAACGGTTAGGACAGATGTTGAATTGAAACTGAAAAGAACAAACATATATAGAAATAGTAAACATCATAATTTTCTGTACAATTGCACATTTCCATGCTGGTGATGAAACTGATTTGACGCTAAAACAGTAGCTTGTTGTGACTTCTCTACACGATAAAGCTTTAAATATCAGAAACTGCTCAATGAACGATACTTTACCAAGAAATGTGTGTTTTGTAAACTCTATGTGTGAATCCTAGGTATGGTTTATGACAAATATTTTTCTGTGAATTATTGTCTATCCCTCTGTCTCTCCATGTACGTTCTCCATATGGACTTTGAGGTAGTCGTTCCGCGTGAACTTCTTGTGGCACAGTGAACATTCAGCCATAGGTCGGTTTGGGTTATGGGTCAGCTTGTGTCTGATCAACATCTTCTTCAGACTGAAGGACAGGTCACACACCTGTTAATACACAAACAATGATTCATGATTTACTGTTCACTTTCTTCTATTCAATGTGCAGAGACAACAGACTTCCTGCGGTACTGTTGCCCTTTTTAAAACTCTGGCTCAATATTGTTGATATTGGTGCAAGACTTTTTTTTTGGCTTGAATGAAAGTAAAGGTTTTGAAAACCTAGTTGGAAATCATCAGGCAACATTATATCTCTGCTGCCCTGACCTCTGTTCAAAACGGAAAGAAGAAATCTGTCGAGCAGCCATCAGAGGACTTGCGTTTCATAACCCATAAAAAGCTTAAGGTTTTTATATTACTCTAAGAATTTTATCAAAGCAGCGCTGGTTTAGGAGATTTTTATTTTGTGTGTTTTTATGACCTCGTGCACTCTGACCGCAGAGAGGATGTGAAGACAAATGCTGAAGACATCATAACAGACAAATAATCAACCAATAACTAAATGAATCAAAACATAACTACAAAAACCAGGGAGGGAGCCACATAAAATCTCTTTACCATTACAATGCCATATGCTATTCGTTGAGCGCACACACAATGCCAGAGCCACTGGAAATTACACTGCCAACAAAGCACACACTCGGAAAGAGCGTGTTAGGGAACTGCAGCCAAACCGAGCTGTAAATCGAAGTTGGTTAAATCCTGCAGTCAGAGCCGCGTCCTAGTGCCACGCTGCACACACACCATCAAATAAGCATCACCAGTGGCCCACAAATCCATTTTGCATGATAAATCAAGTTTATCTCCCCAGGAAAACTCAATATTCTTTATCTCAATGAAGAGATACATTTAATACCTTCATAGGCTTCCCATTAGTCCGTCACTGTGAACTGCACATGTTATATGGCTGTGTGTTTTATACAAGTATATGTTGGTGTGCTTTTATTTAAATAAAAACTTGATTTAACTTTAAACATTCTATACCCGCATGACTTCCTTCAATGGAGCATAAAAGGTTACATTTTAAAGATGAAGGCCATTTATGTCACAAACGGCAACTGTAACAATAACTATATTTGCATTGCATTAACAGACAATAATGTTTATTCTCCGATGCTACAGTTTTAAGTTTTTAAATCTGAATGGATTTTGATTGGCTGTCAAAGTTATATGACTCATCAGCTATAAAACAATTGCTGTAAAAGTGTTCCGAACAATATTGTTATTCTAGGGCTTTCGCACCGCAAGAACGATTCCATAGTTCCGGGACAAAGTGCGATATTTTTGTTGTGTTCGACCAAATGTGACAAATGTGCCAGACGGGAAATGCACCCAGCATTCCGCTTTCCAAAGTTCATCATTCTGTTGTTTATCATTGTTCGATGGACGCACTTAAATGGAATTGCTGTTGAAAGGTTTACGTCCAGAGGCGTCATTTCCACTGGGGACATGTCCCCCTCACTTTTAAAAATCCCGTCAGTGTCCTACTCACTTTCAAATTAGTTTACAATTATTTTTTTAACCACACGCTGTGTGAAAGATTGTTTTACATCACATGGTTTTTGAATTGAATAGAAATTAGTATTTAGGTGGTCGTTGTTTCGGTAGGCTATGTTAAGCTGTTTCCTTATAATGGCATTCTATTATTAAGGCTGATTTATTATTACCTCCATTTCTCAGTCAATACTCGCATTTTCCCCCTTCATGAACATCATCTTTTGCTACACAATAAAAACACCTATTGGTTTCATGGTTTATACAATTTAAACAATCAAAAACTACTCAAAACATTGTTATTTTGAATTTGTGATAGGATTTAAATAAATAAAAATGTCCCCCATTTTGTGTCCCCCCACTTCCCAAACCAAAGTTACACCCTAGCTTATGTCACTTAATGGTTCCGTTTGCCGGTGCGAAAGGGAAAACTAAGTTCACATAGGAGAGCCCTCTTTACTCGTTTCGAACTTTGTTCCTGAACTTATTCTAGCGCGTTCTGTATCATAGTTGTAGTTGTGATGAAGAGTCCAATATAATAATTTTTTATAGTTATTGGTATCCTCCTTGGTGTAAATGAGCCTTAAACCTTGCAGCTTCGTCTCTTATATAAACATGAATCCGAGCGTCACCAAGGTCCAAAATGCCAAAAAGCACTATAAATGTGGTGCATGTTTGCATGTTTACACTATTCAATTTCGGCAAAGATGTGTGACTTCACATTATAACATGCGAGCCAGTGAAATTTCTTTAGTGAAAAATCGATTTTAAAGCATTTTAAAATGACCATCACAACACTTCAGCAAGCATGTCACACAATGTTCCTTGCCTTTAACTCCAACAGGAGCCGTGAAACGAAGATGTGACCCCAAAAACCACTTCAAATAAAGTGAAATTCTCAAATCAATAACAAGGCCTCAATAAATTTGGATTGACGATGGTTTCTGGCACGTAGCTGTTTATTTCAAAATTCTCCTAATGAAAGTATTACCAGAATCATGTGCCCTCAATGGAAGCCATTGTAATAACCGTCTTCAGAGCAGCAGATTTCAGTCCAAATCACTTCAGGCTCAAAAGAGTTGTCACATCTAGTGACGAGAGAATAAAAACAGAGGAAACAGCCAATTTTGCTCTTTTACGGTCTTTAAAACCATCGAAAGAATGACACGCCTGCAGCTTGCCATTGAAATAAATACACAAGAGTGTTTCTTATTTAGCGAAATGTGTGCACAGAGACTTCTCTGCATGAGAGGGTGTGTTAAGATTCCTCAAGAGTCCTTCAGAGTGTGTTCACTGCTGGCAAAGTGTTTCAGACACAGAGGAAAATCCGCATGTGTGTATTTGATGCCCGTTTCTCACAGCTAAGCTGAAGGCTCTGTGAATTTCTCAACACTGACATTCAGACTATGATGATATATAACCTACCCACAAGAAACATCATCAGTCCTTACAAATTCATTCAATTTATCATCAAATTATTTTAATATAAAACAAGAAGTTTGCAAAAGATTGTTATTTTGTTAAAGGATGGCAAATAGAAAGTGACATGGTGCAAACTGACGGTTGGTGGCATTGACCAACTTTTTTTTGGTTGTATTTCTGTATTGTAGCTCAGTTGGTAAAACAATTGGAGCAATTTTTAGTTTCAAACAGAAATGTCGATTGAGAGGCAGACATCACGGACTGGAAGTTGAACACACATGACACAGTATTCACAGATGGCCACAAATGTATTTTTCAGGGACAGTGAGAAGGAGGCGTTCATGACATTTTAACGGCGTGGCCTGGAGCGGGTCGGGTCGGAATGTGTGTGTGTTTTAAGATGCTGTAAGGTCAGAGATGGGTCAGTTTGTGGTTTCATCCTTGTGTCTGCCTGGCAGGAAGTCCTTCCACTGCAGCTTTGACGCCGCAGTAACACCCTCTCACAAACACACACAGAGCATGTGTGTGCGTTACTTTATGTGCCGTGTATCGGTGAAAGGGTTTTAGTTTGTGGTCTGATGCGCGTCATGGTGATGATTATGTGGACGCGGCGTGGGCCGCAGGATTAAACTCAAGACCGGCTTTTGTTCTGTCAATGATCTAAGACTAAACCCACCGAACGTCACACACTACCCACAATCCACCAGCTCAGCTCTTCCACTATGTGAGAGGTGGGCAGCAGAGGTTGTGTGATAGTTATGTATTGGTGATAGCAGTGGAAGGTTTAGTTTGTGCTTCTGTGTTTTTAACTTACGTCGCACTGGAAAGGCTTCTCTCCGGTGTGTGTGCGCATGTGTTCATCCAAGCCGCGTTTCTGACTGAAGGCCTTGTTGCACTCGCTGCATTTATACGGCTTTTCCTGTATAAGAGAAAATAAGTTTAACAAACATAGACACACATGTACACAAGAATCTGCAATCCTGCCATTAAGTCACATGATTTTGTGGTTACTGTTGTGTTTCGAGTGGTTGCTAGGGTGGTTTCTACTAAATTGTGGCATGTGGTTCACCACATTAATTGTCTAATAACTGGACAAAAGAGAAAAATAGCACACATCTACTTCGGACAGGCTTCATAGTCACAGAAGTGAATTCTAAACAGAGAGCGTCTATGCAATAACATATGTACAAACTACAATACTAATTTCTTGAAAATTATTTGTGTTTTGGCCACCATTACATTTTTTCGAGCTTGATCCTGCTTGACCAATCACCTTCCACGTGTGTTGTTATGTCATGATAGGTCTCGCTACTGGCTTGTCATTGGTTAGCTGTGAAAAAGGTGCTTAATGTAGGGCGTATTTTTTTCAACTTCAAAAGACGTTTGAGCTGCAGGAAAAGACGACGGCGCTAGCGTTTAAAATACGCTCAGGACTTCTTTTATAAAATGGTTTGCGCCATAGGATTATAATGTAAAACAGACGCTAGCATGCAGTGTGAACATATGTAGTATTGTTTGTTTATAAGACTAAAAACCCTGATGTCTTAGCAAATATTTGTGTTTATGACTTCATAAACATCCAAAAACTTCTCAGGACTTGAAGGTACTATAGTGTAAAGTTATGATAGTGTGTGTAGTAAAATACATATAGCAGGCAGTTATTATATTTTTCTGAGAAGAATGAAGACTTCAAATATTCAGAGGGGGTCAAAATAATCCTTCAAGCAACAAACATGTTTACACAAACACGCACAAATGCACAACAAATTAAGTGGCCCTTCATGTGTTACACACCTGGAACACCTTACACGTGGAACACATATGCATACATTTGCTCATATAAAAGATACACAATGCTTCTATCACACCACGGACACACACACATATAGGTAAAACACACCTGGAGATTATTACACACAAATGTTTTATTACCATTAGATTTAAAAACGGACTGTGTCCATTATATAAAATGTGCCCATAACTCCTTGTCACAATTATGCATGGCCCCTTATCTGTATGAAAATAAAATAACCATGGTCGAAAACAACTAAACATAGCATTTAAATAAAACAGAATGAACTGTTTACTAGACACAGTTCACAAGTTTCTTTAACAGTACGGGTGAATTAAAATATGTACCGTGTGCACGGCCTGTAATCTCTTATACAGAAGAGAAAATGAAGAAAAGTGAATATCGAGAAAACATGTCAAATAATTGTTTACAATCTTTAAAAGCCAATTTCTCAAAGACAGTTAAATAGGTAAATGATTATATCACCGCAATGGTTTTGAGAAGAAACATGCATAATATTTATATCATTAAGGCTCAATCACACAAAGAACAATAACCGTCAAAAAAACAATAACGATAACTACAGGATTTTATCATCCACACCAATGGACAACAGATGGTGTTTAGGCTGTTCATGCTTGTGCTTATTCCAAGCTTGTGTTCTGCACCTTCACATTTCACACATGCAAGCTCTTTAAATTCAAAAAGATTGTGATTGGCTGTCAATGTTTTATCGTTCAGCTGGAAAAAATGATTTGAAAGTGATCCAATCGTTGCTCAATATCTTCAAATTTAACTAAAAAAAACGCATATCAAGCATAGAGTGTCAGTTCTGGCAGGCATGTTAGTCAAGCTTGCTCAGCTGATGTCATCAGGTGAGGCTTATCAATGTCAACCAATAGAGGGTATGCATTTACGTCACTTTCCCACGTGAACATGCCGGGCCACGCCCCACCTTGAGCGCCAGGTCACGACTTGACGGTGATCCTTACGACTTCCCTATGACTTACAAAGGAATCAGGTGTTCCTGGACACTGAAATGTTCCACGGAATTGCATTTCCTCATATTGTAAGCAGCCCTTTTGCTGAATGTTTTGCCCCTCACAGGGGTGTTCTCACGTGGTGTTCATGTGGTAAAGTGATGACATGTCCATACCCTCTATAGTGAAACAACACATACTAGACTGTGTCCTATTTAAGTTCTTCTTCTACAGCGTTTTATTAATGCCACGCTCAAAGACACCCACCACCATCCCCAACTCCTCCTCATCTGACTGCATCTATCAATGAACCTTTCATTTCATCCTGCACGCATCCTGATTTTTATTCATTTTCCATTCTGACAGGTATGGATCGTCTTTTAGATGATGTCCTTTTAGTTAACTGTTTTTGCATATCACTATTGTGCAAAGGATGTATATCACGGTTTAGAAAAATGTTCTGGTTCCCCAAGTGGTGGGATATTATTATTGCTGCACTCCTGCTCTGTTCGTGCAAGGCAGCGTGGACAGGCAGAAAGTTTGCCCAGAACAGTTTAATTCCGCCAACCTTAAATATTGCTATGGTTTAAATATTTGACAGTAGTGGTCCTGACAGAAACGCTATGTGAGGAGTGTTATGTTAGTGGGTCTGTAGGCAGATAAGGTGTCTGTGTATTGAGCCGGGTGTTAAACAAGCCTACGTTGATAGCCAAGACCATGCTTATCCTTCCAATTCCAGCTGTCATGGGAATGGGTGGACACAGGAAGAGAGGATCCTGGGAAACGGTGCAGGGCAAGGTGTGGCTGCACACTCAGAAGATACGCAAGGTGCAGAGGATCAAGTGTGTGTTTTACAGAGAAACGTGACGAACATGGGCCAGCTTGGACACGTGTGCGTGTTTGAGAGAGAAAAATACAGCGTAAGAAGAGAGTCTTGCCGTTTTTAGAGCATAATATGTCCAGTATGTAGATGTAAGCCTCCATCAGCAGAAAAAAACTTCAGCTGGGACTGTCAGCAACATGACCCTCACAAAAATATGTACAGGTCAAGAGTCACGGCTATGACACACATTAGCACAGATGGACGAGAGTGGATGGCCCATAATTCTTTGCAGCTTTGTGAGTCATGCCATAATGAATGTAAATCTGGTAGTATGAAACCTGAAAAATTTTCTCAGGCAGTATGAAGAGATATGAAGACATCAAAGCGTGTAAAAATCCGAAGTGCCTTCATCTGGTTATATAGACGGGATAAATGAAACTGTTCACTGCCTGTAATATCCCACAATCCTGTAAACCGTTCACTGCTAATATCTCACAATCATGCATTTCTTAATCCATTATTCTATTTCCAAGATACAGGCATTAAGATTAAATTAAATATTTTGACTAACTGCTTACGTTTCCTTTTTTTTGTTATGGTGTCTTGGGGGCTTGTCTCTTTCTTTTAATGATGGAGTCGAATGACTTAATTCATTCAGTTCCAGTATTTGGTCATGAAACTAAACAACATGATTTACAGCAAATCATTGCACATGGAAACCATGTGAAATATTCAGAGAGGAAATACACAAAGAATGAATCTCTGTCACTTTGTCCTTGTTGTTTTAGTTCCAAATGCACTATATTCAGCACAATGACCACACTTATGTAGCGCTGACTGCAATTCTTCATCTTGCAGGCTGTTTGAGTCTAGTTATCAGACCTTGGAGGATGCAGCAGGAGGATTGGGGCATCCTACAAATAATTTATTTTAATTTGTTTTAGTGGCCCGAAAATATAGTAGAATAGTATCATATGGATTATCACAGTTAAGATTTGTTCTCATTACACCATCAGAGTCGTTCATTCAGTTTGCATTATGATATCATGATGGCCTTGTTCTGCTTTCTGTTGTGTGTCAGTTCACAGCTCATATGTTATGGTTAAGTATTACTGGATCATGGTCCATATTTGGCAAAGAGCTCTAATGATGTGCTGCATCTGTTCAGCTTTCTGAAGTTTTCTTGGATTAACGCTGATGTTGCCACTAGGTCTGCGCTATGAAACTGAGAGAATTAGCTATTCTAAATATCTGGGGAAAAGATGGCAAAAGTGATACGGTTCTTTCAGGATATGATGTCACAACAAACATCCATGTCATCCATCATATGGCAAGCAGATTAACGTCCATTTATAGAGGCTTTAAGGGACCCGAAAATGAAATTCCATCATGAATGACTCTCTAGTTGTTCCATACCTGTATAAATGTCTTTGTTTGGTTGAACGAAGAAAAAGCTATTTGGACGAATGCTTGCAAGCAAATAGTTCTTGCACACCATTGACTACCATAGTAGGAAAAATAACAATGGTAGTCAAAAGTGCCCCATTACTGTCAGCTGTCGTACATTCTTGTGTTCAAAAGAAAAAATATAAAGTAATTGTTCCTACTATGGTAGTCAATGGGGTCCAAGAACTGCTTGGCCAAATATCTTTCTCCAGGTTCATCAGAACAAAGAGATTCATACAGATTTGGAAGAACTAAAAGGTGAGTAAATGATGACAGGGATGAATTATCCCTTTAAAAGTGATGTAAGTAATTTCACTGAATGTAGCACCTAAAAGGACCCATTTGCTAATTTCTCCCACTGATTTAAGTTGTTAGGTCGATGGAGAAAGTTTGTGAGTGTGAACGTGTCTGTTAGTCGGTGACTGTTAACAGGCCCACTGACTCAATTCCCAGCTGAGTTAATGGCCATACTGGTACTATTCCGAACCTCTGGGAATGATGGACACATCTTGGAGGAAGTTCTTGGGACTTTCATGGAGCTTTATTCTGAATCCATGACTTGCTTTTTTTGTACATACAGCCAAACATAACAGAATCCCACAAATCAAGGAAAGTCATACAACTTTACAGCAACAAGTGAATCTTTCCTCATTTTGGGTTAGCCACCCCTTTTAACTCATTTTTGTTAAATGTGTGATATAATTTGGTCACATGTTAATTCAAACTGTGAATTTCCCATTGGGATGAATAAAGTATCTAACTAACATGTTTCTGTACCAGCATTGAAACGTAAACACACACAAACAGATCTCATGGAGATAATATATAGAACAAAGAGAGTTTTGCGAGTATGTATGTGTGCGCCTGTGAGTGGTCTTACCCGTGTGTGTGTGCGTATATGCATCTTAAGACCGTCGTTCTTGCTGAAGGCTTTGTCACAGTATGGACACTGATACGGCCGTTCACCTGAACACACAAACACACATCATCAAACATCAAACTTTTAGAAAACAGCTGACAGAATATGGATGTGTCTGATATGGATGGGCCGGATCCGGACCTTTTCTTATTTGCATCCGGGGTCGCAAAATATAACAAACTACTTAAAACATTTGACTATTTCAGAGGTTTAAATTGAGCCACGCATCTACATAACAGAGAATCACATCACACACGCTCTCATGAACATTCAACTAAGATGTTAAGATAGTGTTTGGTTCAATGTATATATAAACTAATGAGTCCTTAACTTTGAAATCAGTCTGATCAATTTTATGCATTTTACAAAGAAAGATTGGATTAAAAATACAACAAATCTCATAAATTACACATGAGATATTGTACGAATTATAACTGTTATTGATTTACGTGTGAAAATTTTTTAATATTGATATATTTAAAAATAGATTTAAAGGGTAGATTTAAACAAAATCTTATTAGGATAATATAATCCTTCTTATTAAATGATATGTTGTTTCGGTAGTGACACATTTGGGGAGAGGAAGATTTTTCCAACACTTTCTGAAATGACGTGAGAATTAACTGCACAATTACTATTTGTATCTTTGATATTATACAATTTGCATACATAAAAAAGTTTCCCAAGGAATTATTTTAAACAAACAGAATCTTACAGAATTGCTTCAGTCAATCAACTAAAATGCATTTTAATTGATATACATTTAAATGAAAAATGTTGTTATATTAAAGCCTGTGATAGCATAAAGACTATACTGTAATCTATACCTTGCCTCTCTATCACCATCTCGGTTTGAAACATAAAATTAAAGAAACCTTTACATGTTTTTATGGGTGTTAACATAAAACAATTCTCGCAAAATCATACAGACAAGATCGCTTAAAGTCACTAAGATTAGGTAGAGAGGTTATGAACACTGATGTTTTTTTTATGTACAACTGACAAAGAAACAAAGACCATATAACAAGAATGTTTGTTAGTGGGCAGGTTTATGTAGTAACAAAGCCATTTGACTCTTGGGTCAGTGGAAATGTGGTTGGCTCGGTAAGAGCTCCACAGATCCTCTGCCTGATAGATCTGGTGGAAAATGAAAATGAAGGATTTAATGCAGTTTCCACATTATGAAATCACAAATGCTTCTAACATTCTACACCACTGAGATCAAAGCCTGGCATCTTCTGCCCTCTTCTAGAAAGTTGTGATGCCAGGCATAACTCGGGTTTGGAATTGTGTGCCTGGCAAACAACTCGGAATCGCCCTTGTATTAAAAGGTCCAATATGTTGCAGAAATCACCACATGAAAAAAATCTGTCCCAGGACAATTATACCAGTGATCACATTAAAAACCTGGCTTGACCGTTACAGTTAAATTTTTATTGTAATTGTATCCTGCACAGAAGTACAGAGATGAATCTGATAATGTGCTCTGGGTTAACCTGAGGCTAAACACTGCCCTCGGTACTGGCCAAAGTCTTGTCATCGACATTTTTGATGACAAATACTTTTTGTAGCCAAGGATCAAGTACAGCGAATTCACAAAGCAGCTGGATTTTCAAATTACAATCAGATACGAATTTATGCGAAAAGAGAAAGCCTTAATCTTTGCTCGACAACATGTGCCCTTTGGCACAAAATGGATATACCGTATACTGTCGGATCTCGGTCTACAAAAAGTCTGAAATAATGTGTCCACAAGGAATATAAAATATAAACCAGGATTTTCAAATCAATACTCCGTGCCCCTTCAGGATCACTCGCCTACTCAACGTAAAACAAAATACGCAGGAACTATCTCTACAATCTTGAACTGACTTGACCCCTATGTGGGTGGGGTCAGTTAAACCCCGCCCCTTCCGGATCAAAGTGTTGCTGGGCCGAATAGAAAAGATGCTATCTGAGCGTGCTCAGTATCACCAAAATAGAGAAGCTGTCAGTCAAGCAGTGGGCGAACACGTGGGTCTGCTTTAGATAAAACTGATCCGGGTTTCAGATAGCAGGCCAGTTGTGATTAGAGCGCAGCAGTCCTGCCGTATGAAGTTACATACACATACAGCTCAATTCAGCACTTCAATTGGTTTTATTTGAAAAACACCCATAATTAACACAAGACTGAATCTGAGATACAATCTGCTTTATGCTCTAAATTATATACATTACTGTAATAATCACTTCACTACGATTACGATTGCACTAATTACGATTGTATTATAGATCATATAATAGATTAGTAGACTGCACCACCTGTGTGACATCATCAAATATACTGTTAAACCAACTTTGTTCAAACGGCGAATGTGCAACAAAGTTATTAGGTTTTCGGGCAATAGTAATTGCTAGCTAGTTAGTTTATCCAAAGGCGCCGCGTCTTATTGTGGTTAAGCAGTGAGTTACGTCGTTGTTCGGAAAACACACCCATGGAGGAGAAAACTAGCCACACAAAAAAATCTGTGCAGTGTTCCAACCACTTGCATTGTGTTGTGATGAATACTTACATTTCTCAATGATGTTATCCTAAAAAGATCTACACTCTTTACAGAAAGGGTGCTTCAAAAGGTGCCATAGAAGAACCTCTTGGTTCCATAAAGAACCTTTAATATCTGAAGAACCTTTCTGTTACACAAACGGTTCTTCAGATTAGCAAAAAAGTAAGAAAGAGATGGTTTGGCTTGTTGGGTTACAGTGAAAAACACAATTTTGAAAAAAGATTGAAAATATTAAGCTGACATAACTTTGAGACCGACCTTTTCCAGCCATGGCTGTAGCAGGATGCGGAGATAAGTCCATGCACGTGAAACAAAGCTTTATTCTCATTATAGGCCTTTCTGGGCTAATGAAATAAAGCTTTTCTGGATAGAGAATGACTCCCTTTGGAATAGGTAATGCGTCTGGCAATTGGGGCAGCCCCATAGAGAAATGTGAAATGGCAAAACATAACTTAATAATACTGCCTTAAGAGAGATGCCAGTTGCTGTGTGCTTGCGTGTGTGCGTCCTGATTGCGCAACAATCCGCTTTGTAATTCATTTTCTTGTTAATGCAATTTCTTCAGGGAATAATTGTTTGATTTGAAAAAAGTTGCGCAGTTTAATTAGATAAACGAAGAGATTGGCGAGGAAAACTTTTTTTGCTGCCCTTTATATAATAAGGTTAATTAGCTCAGCTTCAGGGGGAGTGCGCAAGTCAGATCTTCATTAAACATAAGACCGAGCGTTCTGCAGAGACGTTTACAAAGATCCATTACGGTGCTGATTCGACGATGACAAGCTTTTCTCATACTTCCATAATCTAGCCGTGCTCCTCCTATATAACACAACAAGCATGTTTAGTAATACAATAAATAAAGCAATTGTAAAACCATGTCCGATTATTGGGTATTGCGGCACATGATTCTGGATTCTTCCTGAAACAATATCATGTCATAAAAACTGCTGTTTCGCTGCGTTCTGCCCTCAGCATAAAAGAAGAAAACAGAATCAACAAAATTGCCCTCGTAAAGTAGGCATATATCATCAAAGCAGCAAGGAATAAGGGGGTGTCCACCTAATAACCCCAGTGAAATGTTGTACCATCATCTTGTTCTATATTTATTTTCACTCCAAATTTGCCCTCCTCGCTCCTCCTGTTACCAGCATATTTGTTCCCTACTTAACGTATCTCAGTAAAGTGACAACAATAATCAAGGGTTATTTCCATCTAGTCATACAATGTAATATACTGTGCTGAAATTATCAAGATTATAACATCTAGTCCTTTAAAAGGGATAGTTCACCCAAAAATAGTCAAAAGTGCCCCAGAACTGTTTGCTTTCCTACATTCGTCAAAATATCATCTTTTGTGTTTAACAGAACAAAACAATTATGAAGAAATTATTCCTACTACGGTAGTCAATGGGGTCCAAGAACTGTTTGGTTCCAAGCATTTGTCCAAATATCCAAAGAAAGAACTTGAAGGTGAGTTATTCATTTTTGGATGAAGTATCCCTCTTCCTTAATAAAGTATATTTACTTAAGAAATGTCAACCTTTTCCATCAAATCTCATCCATCTATATTTCCACTGAAGGGCGACTGTTCTTTGAATGATAGCAGTCGCGAATTGAACATCTTTAGATGCGTGTTTACATCGTTTGTAGATCAAACCGCACATTCCCATCTACTGTAGCTCTCAAGATATTGAGGTATCATGTGGTTTAGGCCTCAATCTTCTTAGAACATTAGGACACATCTTCTTCTTGTGATGGTGTGTTTAATGCATGCAGGGATCCTTGCGGCTTTCATCCAAAATGTCAGAGTCGCTTTACAGGTTAACATGATGAAATGCCTAATGGTTAGAGAATTGGGCTTGTGATCAGAAGGTTGCAGGTTCTAATCTCAGTGCCAGCAGGTCATGACTAAAGGGCCCTTGAGCATTGCTCTGCAGTAATGTGACACTGTAAAAAACTACTTGTAAGTTGCTTTGGATAAAAGCGTCTGCCAAATGAATAAATGTCAATGTAAATGTAAATAGTCTTCTATTGCCTGAAGAACCTCTGTAGAAGACATTAGAAGAGGGATCCAACGAGTCTTTGTTTCGCACAGAATCTTGAATCGAGGGATTTGAGCATTTGTCAAGTCTGTAAAACACAGATTAGCTCAAGACACAAAAAAGCTTGTGCATCTACGAGCAGATGGTGTCGAGGAGGACCGTTCATGAGATCTCTGGCTGAAGTTCTGCCTCATGTTCCAAAGTCTGGTGCATCACCGTCTTTCGATCGGAGTCTCCAATATGTTGAGACGTAACAAGTATGTCCTTCCATAAGGGTGTTGGTATGAAGCCTTGCAAACCGCTTGATACAACTTTAGCTTGAAGCTAGCCACTAATCATGTATCATGTGATAATTCACATGGGACGAATTCTTGCATTTTGCTGTTTTGTCGGTGTTAGATACCCTTTATGATGTATCAAGTCAAGATAAGGAGAAGAGCACTTCATTTTGCTTGGTAGACGAAAATACCATACAATTGAAGACTTTGAATCCAACTTGGACAAACACTCCTTCCGTTGTGGTGACAAGAATCTACTTGTTCTTTTGATTCAGCTACGTCACCAAGAAATTACTATCTGAGGTCCTTATGTGTGTGAGTGATGTCGGAGGGCTAACTGATTTAGCATGTGTTGTAACGGGACACCGTCTTTGTGTGACCCAAGAGTCCCGGCTCTCTTTCCAGATCCCCGGCGGTCCTCTGTGGCCCCAAACACCCCCGTCTGCTAATCGATCCGTTTGGCAACCCCCTCCTCGTGTGAGTGTGTGTGTCTGGTGAACAGATGGTTGTCCCTGTCACATGCCGGGCATTGTGCTGGTGTAATGTGGAGATCTTTGTAGCTCAGGGTCTTCGGTTTATAAAAGACATTAGGCCTGTCCATCATAGACTCAATCTTGACTTCCTCTTTCTTCATCCAACATCCAAAACGGTCACACATAGGCAGGCTAACACATTCATACGCATACCCACACACACTCACTGTAAATCTAGGCCTGGATGCCTCCGGGTATGGACTAGCACAGACTGAAGTGGTGCTGTAATATAATATCGATCAGTTTTGACCGATAAGCGTTTGACTTTGATCAGTCACAGACACACCCAATAACTTCACACTTGACCTGTTGATTACTGACAGACCTCCGAAATTAATCCAGATGCCACCACACGGGCTTAACTGTTACCATGTCTTCACTGTATTCGGTAAAATGTACATGCAGTTCTGCATGCGAAACTACAGTATATACTTTTTTCTAGGACTTCCTTTTTTTCTATACTGTTGCTTTCTGTAATTATTATTTTTGTATGCTTCTACTTTCTATACTACTATGTTTTTATAGTGAATCGGCCTTGCAACAATGCAAAATTTAAAATAATACATTTACATTTACGCATTTGGCAGACGCTTTTATCCAAAGCGACTTACATTGCATTATACTACACATTTGTTTCTAAGTACATGCAATCCCCTGGGATCAAACCCAGGACCTTGGCATTGCTAGTGCCATGCTCTATCCTCTGAGCTACAGGAAAGCGAATACATTTAATAATAGAATACAAATAATCCAGTATTGTTAATTGTTGACAAACAAAGTTAAAGTGACATATTCTTTCGTCATTTATACCTCCAGTGTCATTTCAAACCTGTATGACTTACTTTCTTCTGCTCAGCACAAAACAAGATGTTTTGAAGAATGTTGGTAACCCAACAGCAGCTGTACCCATTCACTTCTATTGTATGGACACGAAACCGATACGAGTCAATGGGCACCGCCGTGGTTTTGTTACCAACATTCTTCAAAATATCTTATTTGTGTTGTACAGATGAACCATGACTAAGTTAGAAGAAGGCTCTACCCCTTAAACTAGTTTGAAATGTTTATTATATTTTTGTCTTTAAAGCAAATTCGTAACTATGGGGAAAAAATCCACTTAAAACATTTTAAATCTGAATTTACACAAGTGGATAAACTTGCTTATGTTCTGTTGTTGGGATGCGGAAGCGTGCAGCCCAGTAGAGATGTTTATATCACTACTACACGAACACACACACATAATTTTACTTGACTGGATAGCTTTCACGTTCCAGATGTGGATGGATGTGTGTGTGTGTGTGTGTGTCTAACTGAGCACTGTTAGACTACTGTGAGGACACACAGACTCCTGCAGCGAGAACATCCCAAAGAATTACACATCACTATAAACTTACACGCGTGCTTCAGCTTCCTCCAGCTGTGCTGTGACGGTTTATACTGTCAGCCCCTCGTATCTGAGCATCATAAATATGTCAATCCGGTCCTGAGATGGTACAGCTTTATGTCTTCAGAGTTTCATTCATTTAGCGGCATGAAGTGAAACCTTTTTAACTTCCGATCGACGTCATGTCTGACCTACTGTTATTTTGTAATCAGACAGGACTGTGAGAAAGCAATTTTTTACTTATTTTGGAGAGTAGTAGAAAAAGTCTTGCTAACTGTAACAATTGACATCGAATGGACTAGTCGGTTGCTGGATGACGTGGAGCATCCTGACCAATGTCCAATTAAAATGATGAAATTTGAAAATTTGGAGAAAAACCTAGCACTCAGGAAAAGTTTTCAACAAGAACTTTACTCTAGTTGATGACAGGTTGATGTTTTGTGTCACTTTCACGTACGACCACAAATAGCATGTACGCTGACCTCATGGCTGAACTACTTTCACTGATGAGGGTACCAGACTGATTCGGTCTGATCTGTCCTGAGGGCAAATGCAGAGGCTTTTCCAATACACACACCCACACACCTTACACATTTGGGGTCTACAATGGCTCATTCAGTCATCTGTAAATGAGAAGCTAAACTAGGGCAAAATTGCTGCTTCTCTCAGGCCTTGACACCCCACATGATGTCATTCAGCCCTACGCATTCCGTAAGTGTTTCCTTTAGGTCCTCCTTGCGCACCCCTTCCAAAGGCACCACGCTGATCTTGCAGCGTGTGTAAACTCAGACATGCACGTATGCAGACAGTACATCCATTCACACCAGCGTCCTTGGATCTGTTTGGACAGTGTTTTTCCTGGGACATTTAAAGGAAAACACCCATTCCTTCTTAAAAGGGCCCAGTCTCCATTCGCTTTGATGTTCTGCTCTATGTAGCATTTATATAGGGTGAGCAATGTATTTTATTATTAGTGTAATCGTTTTTTGGGATTGATCTGAGATCAGTTTTCGTGCTGATGTTAAATGAGCACTTTAAGACCACATGAATACTCCGTTAACTGTGGTCAAATCCCACCCCAAAAGTCACAACAACCTAACTTGACGAAGGGTTGTCTACACGTGTTATACGTTTACCCATTTCTAACAGCCTATGTCATCAGTCTAATTTAATTCTGGACTTTTTTAAGGGATTGTATTTTCAGGAAGTGATTAAAGCCATAACAATAAGCAATGAGATGCTTTTAAAATGGCTTTTCTGCATAAAAGAGGTGATATTTGTTTATAAAAAAAAGCTTTAAAAAGATTTTTAACAATAATATAATTAATTATATAAAATAATACAATCTTTCTTCTATACTACTTCTACATTACTAATATTAACTAGAGATGTATAAGCCAATGAGAATCAAGAACTATGACATTATAAAATGGAAATTCTGCGAGGCATCATGAACAAGGTTCAATTGTAAACTACACAAGCTCTGTGACAGCAGTGCGAGATGGGCGTTTAGGAAATAAAGTGACAGTCTAACAAGCGAAATCCTGTGTGGCGCCTTTGGATGATGTCATCAACATGTTGGGCTCAGTAAAGCTCATGCCAGTCTGGTTGGCCCATGTCGGGGTCTGACTCAGAATAACGCAATTCAACGTTCTGTACCATGTAACGCAAGTTTGTCAGGTACTAAAACAAATGAAAGCAATGGTTTTTAAACGTAGCAGCTTTTTGAGAGTTTTCTCTTAACTTGAGCCCATGTGAGGATCTACGAAACATATGGGTGGGTTTAGGATTAGACCATAATTGGATAAAACAATGCTTACGGAGTTGGGTTTAACTTTGGTTAAAGAGCCTAAATCAAAGTTACTCAAGCAGGTTAAACCAACAAACAATGTTAACACTTTAGGATTAACACTTTGAAACTGCAGACAGGCTGTCAGCACCGAGTTTGAACCCCATAGCAGAGGTGAGCTGATCGAATGACAGATCGAAAAGCAGACTTTGAATTAAAAGTCTTTTGTGTTTATATGACACTTACCCACATTAAAGTGTTGATAAAAAAATGAAGCTACAACATTTTGTTGTTGTTGGCAGAGGCTCTGTTTCTTGTCCATTGATATATTAAATATTAAATATACGATATTTTATTTTTGTTGAATCATATGCATACAAAAACTATTCCGGAGGCCATGAAAGTTTTGTGAATATGTAAAAAAATGCTGGCGCTGGCAACTTTACGTAAACGCTGGAGGGAAAGGGTTAATATGTCCAATATGTTAAAATGATCTGCCATCACACGGACACCAGGTAGACAAACACACTCACCAAAACGTTGTTTTTAAACATATGTCTCTTGAAAACATGTGAATGCCAGTCTGGCTGAATGAAAGGGGAGACAGATTTACAGACGGCAGAGGTCAGAGGTCACGATGCTGAATGCCTCCAAAGAAAACGCTTTCTTCCCATTCACTGAGGTGCGCCCCTCATTCATACCACTGCTACTGCATTCCTTTCTGCATAACACACAAACAGCCTCGCGCATCTTGTTTTTACCACAGCTGAAATCTTTTGGTCTTTATGGTTTTTAAGTCTATATTTGTGTTGATCTTCATGCGTTCACGTTTATGACACAACAAAATGTGTGCAACTGTGGTCGTGAAGGCACTCTAGAGGCCAGAACTATTAGTAAGTGAAATATAAACATTTGTGTGGACCGATGTGCTGAGAAAAAGAAAGCCATCTTGTATATAGAGAGAGCGAGTTGTTTGTAAGTGTGTGAGAGAAGTGTATTGTGTGTTGCAGTCTGTTGTTATGGCAGCACATAGGAATGTTGAGATCTCCACTATAAAGGCTCTTTAATGAACATGCTCTCTGGGAGATTCTCCACACTGACATATACGAAGAGAGCCAGAGAGATGCATATGTCCCGCTATACGTACTGTTGGAGGTTTCACGCTACCCTTTAAAAACAGTCGTGTTAAAATCGTGTTGTTTTATTTATTTGACCAAAAATCGACACAAAATGGCACATAATGTGTTAAAGATAGCACAGACAGTGAATTAATAATGAAGCTCATATTTCGAAGTATGAGAAAAAATATTGTTCCTAGAGTTCCATACAGGTTGTGTCCCAATGCATGCGCCATGCGCCATCTTAGCACGCAACCCTGGATGCGCACTCGGATTGCGTGCTTGAACGCTGCATGGCGCATGCATTGGGGTACAACCTGGATGTGCATGCGTAAAAAAGTCCTCTCATGGACGCGCGCTTGATTTTAGTTGTTATTTTGCTTTCTTTTGCGCACATAAACTATTCTCAAAATGATGTTTTTACTACATTTCTGGACCTTGATAGTGACAATTACTATGGTGTCTATGAGGAGGCCTCGAAGAAATATCTTAATTTGTGTTCCGAAGACGCTGGGATATCTTGAAATGTGTCGAACGTCATGTGGGTGAGTAAAAAATGACAACATTTGGGTGAACAATCTCTTTAGGTTGAGTAATGGAGCAGCAGTCTATGGACACTATGTGTGACACTGGACCACAAAACCAGTCATAAGGGTCGATTTGTCGATATCTAGATGTATAAATCATCTGAAAGATGATAAATTAACCTTTCCATTGATGTATGGTTTGTTAGAATTTTTTCGAGATACAGCTATTTGAAAATCTGGAATCTACAAAATCTAAATATTGAGAAAATCGTCTTTGAAGTTGTCCATCAGAGGCGCTGTATCAGGCCGCTAAGAAACAGGTTTGTTTTAATGCTCTCTAATGGTTAACCACTGTAATGACATTGTGGAGAGTAGATGAACACGAAAACAGAAGTTCTAATCTTTACATAGATATCAGACTTGAGTGGGTCATTCCTAAAGAGCGGGCAGCAGCGAGTCAAGTTTGTAATCGTGTTTCTGGCCATTTTTGTTTGCGATTTTGATGCATCCACTAACAAAAATACAGTTTTTATATATTTACGGTAGGAAATTTACAAATGATCTTCATGGAACATGATCTTTACTTAAAGTGATAGTTCACCCAAAAATGAAAAAACTGTCGTCATTTGCTCACCCTTGTGCCATTTCATACCTGTATAAATTCCTTTGTTCTGATGAACACAGAAGAAGACATTCTGAAGAATGTTAGTCATTTTCAATTCTGTCAATTCAACATCATTGACTGCAATAGTAAGAACAAATAAATGGTAGTCAAAGGTGCCCCAGAACTGTTTGTGTTCCTAAATTCTTGAAACTATCTCACTTTGTATTCAACAGAAGGAAAACATTTTTACATATTTTTTGTTCTATGTTAGTGGATGATGTCACAGATCTGAAAATTGCTAACATTCTTACATGTCTTTCTTTGTGTGACAGAACAAATAAAAAACGAATGATATTTGCCATAAATTATAACCATTTTGATCATTTTCATGACAATTTCGACCCATACAATGCGATGTTTGCTTTTGCTACAAATATACCCCTGGGACTGGTTTTGTGGTCCACGGTCACATATAAAGTACAGTGGTAAGTGTTGTGAAATCGGATCAGACTGCGTTAGTGTGAATGGTGTTGAGGTACTGACCCGTGTGACTGCGGATGTGCACTCGGAGAGTTCCATTACTGGCAAACTTCTGTCCACAATATGGGCAGATCTTCTCCTTCTCTCCTGTATGTGTCTGATGGGGGTGAGAAACACAGTAAAAACAAAGTATAAGGATCGAAATTCAGACACACTCAACTGAATTTAAAACTGAATGTGTATTCATTTTACTGGTGGATATGAACTGAGATTCTGAGACGTTCTCTGCTCCTGGCCTTACACACCGAGACTTTACTATAGTAACACAATTTGAGGGCCCAGTCCTACTGGGCGTCGACTTCCGTACAAATGAAAAATCCGTACACATATCGATCTCTCTGTAGTTAAACAAACTCACCTTCCATTCCTTTTCGAAAATACCAAGCATGATTTTAGTTCAAGGAAAACGTATGGAGTGAATCATATCATTTCTAGCCTCTATACCCAGGGACCTGCTATTAACAGGGCTTATCTTACAGTGCTGAGGGAAGCAGTCGCTCAAACTCAAATCCTGCTATTTTCTGCCTCTCTTTATCTTTTCCTCCCTTTTCCTTCTCACTTCCTTTCCCGCCCCTTATCTTTCCACTCCCATCTCCACTTCCCCACCTTCATCCCTTCCTCTCGGTTCCCTTTCTCTCTCACTCATGAAGTGTGGTTAGACAGTCATTACTCCTGTCGAATCCTTTAAAGCACTCCCGATGATGATGAATGACGTTTTTGTGCCGGCAAAATTGTTACATTTTTATAAAAAGATTATTCTTATTATTTACAATATTCCTTTTTAGAATAATGTGTTCTGATGCATCATGTGCAATGACCAGCGACATTTGCACAAAAAAAGAAAAGTCAATGTAGATTGCACATGGACTGAAACACACGAGTACTGTTAACGTGTGGTATCAGTGATGGCGTATGTGATGTGTAGCTGGCCTCTCCTCGCTTCTTTTCCTCTTGCTGTCAAACAGTAATTGAATATGTTTAAGGTTCTTTACTCCTGTGCCAACAGCGGGTCACATTTCAGCCCTGAGTGAAATGAGATCAGACAATGTCAAATGCTATCTTAACCAGAATCACACACACTACTTTAAAACTATAGCGGTAATAAACTGCACACTGGTTTATCTGACTTTCCGTGCCTCGTGTTTGGACTGTGATGTCTTGGGAATTTAAACAGTTCAGAAAACTGTTCATGTGTGTATTCATGCACTGCTGTTCAGATTAAACGGTTTATACGTTTAAAATGAATGGAATATAAAGTGGTGGAACGTGAACACAATCATATCCACTGTGGCTTTTTTTTTTGTGTAATGATTCTGAAATTTGACTAGAAACAAGAATATCTATCCCAGCAACCGAAGCACTTTTCCACTTAAAATGCAACAGGTGGTATTTTATTTTAGAAATGCAAGACATTTTTTGTCAGGTCTGAGTCGAACCTTCACAGGCGACATGAGCACCTCAGCTAAATGCTGGATTCACACCAAACGCAAACAATCGCGTTCCACGCTCCTTATTACTAACTGGAATAGTTTGTAATTTTCACATGAGTGAAGCAATATGACAAATATTTTCAACCTTCACGAAAGACTAGATTGACAAGTGTTCGCGGCAATCGCGGAGCACGTTTCACAACACTCGCACCGCCTGCGGCGAGTTCTCTACGCGTCTCTACATTGACTTTGTATGTAATTAGCTTGCGCAAAACGCTTAATTCGCCTTTTTATTAAAAGCGTCTGCCAAATGCATAAATGTAAAATGTTCACTTTGAACTTTCTGTGGACAGCAAGTTAAACCTGTTTAACCTATCCCTCACCACATTAAGCTTTTATGAACAATACAAGAAAAATTATATATATAAAATACAAGAAAAATATATTTTGGACTCACCTTCTTGTGGCTCTTAAGTACAGAGGGTGTGACAAAGGCCTTCTCACACAGGTCACACTTGTACTTCTTGTGTCCGTCATGCACAACCTGAATGTGTACGTTGAGTGTGTCCTTACGTTTGAAGGTGGCGTCACACTGGTCACACTTAAACGTTCTCTCACCTAGACAGACAACAGAAGATAAAAAGCATGCGATTTGAGACTCCCATTGAAACCACGCATGTCATTCTGACAGTCATTATTTTCCAAGTGTGTCACTCAAACTTTTGTTGTCCCCAAATCCACTTTACTGTCCTGTTACCTCTTGATTTGAGCATTTTTTTTTTAAATGGATGTCAGTTCACTTTTTTAGGAGAGGTAAAAAGAGCCATCAAACAAGATCAGATAGAATAAGCGTGGAACCGCTCAACGCTTAAAAGAGGTCACGGTTCCTTTCAGAGGATGACACTCTGTTCTTCTTCCAAAGCCTTCTTGAAATCCCACAAAACCGCACACGACGGCAAGAAAAGAAAACTTTGGCTTGAAAAAGCGTTGCGAAAACCACCATAAAAGGTTTTTCCTCTCAAACAATGCTTTTTGTAACAAACAAGCAGTGCTCACGCCAGAACTCTGGTTTAAAGCTTCTTTAAATAGTTGAACAGAACCCAACACGTCACCACATCTAATCGCCAGCAGAACAGACGGAACGCTGGCTTGTAAAAGCCTGGACTACGAACAATGTCTTTAAATGAACTGGCATGCCGACTACGCCAGACTTTGAGATGGTAATCTTCCAACTTTTCCATGACAGAAAGGGTATTCTGGGGAAGTTGAAACTGGAGGTATCCCCTCTGATGGTACTGAGAGACAAAAAACATGTTCTATACTGGTGTATATTAAACATCAAATGTATCCTGATAGGATTAACTGCGATTAAGTTTGTAGACTTCATTAAGAACTATCAGTTGTGTCTAGTTAGGACAGGCTATGACGTATTGTCGTGGAATTTAAATGCTGGGTTGAACCAATGCTATTCATGAGGATAAACTGAAACTCTACTCCAGTCCAGAAATCTCAAACCTGATATCTATATCAATAATTGCCTTAGCAGGACTGTTACTGGAACAGTACTGTGTTAACAGTGACTGTAATGAAAATATTGAACTTTGATAAAGTGTAAGAGATACTGGACCAAAGAACTATAAAAAACTGAAGACAAGACATAAACAGACATTAAGTTATCTAGATGTGACTTTACCATAAACTGATAGTTTTGTCAAACAGGTTTTTAACTCTGATATACAGTAAACTAATTCTTACTCGATCCATACATTTTTTGTCATTTGTTAACCTCGACCACAAAACCATTCATAAGTCGCACGGGTATATTTGTACCAGTGGCCAGCAATACATTGTATTGGTCCAAATTATAGATTTTTATTTTATGGCATAAATATGTAGGATTATAAGTAAAGATCATGTTCCATGAAGAATGTTTTTACCGTAAATATATAAAAACTTTATTTTTGTGAGTGTATGCAGCAAAATCGTGAATAAAAATGGCCAGAAACACGGTTACAAACTTTACCGCTGCCCGCTCTTTGGGAATGGCCCACTCGAGTTTTGTATCTATGTAAAGCTTAGAATTTCAGTTTTCATGTTCATTTACTCTCCACAACGTCATTACATCGGTGAGTGTTAAAACAAACCCGTTTCTTCTTAGCAACCGCCTGCTACAGCGCCTCTGATGGACAAAATCAAAAGGCGATATTTAGACATTCAGATGTCAACCAAATAGTGTCCTATCCTAACAAACAGTACATCAATAGAACGCTTATTTATTCAGCTTTCAGATGATGTATACATCTCAATTAAAAAATGTTTTATCCTGATGTGGTTTTGTGGTTCCGGGTCAAATTTGTCCATTCCAACTTTAGTCCAGCTTGTGCATCTCTTTTTCACCGCGCTTGCAGAAGCTCCAAAACATGTTTGTCCCATACTATATCTAAAAAGTATTTTCAATATGTATCTTTGATACCATAAAAACCTGTGTCCAATATAAAATTTATGTAAATATATAGAAATGTATATGTATGTATGTATGTATGTATGTATCTACATATACTGTACATATCTAATAATATATATATATATATATATATATATACACATATACACACTGTATATATATACACACATACATACATACATACACACACACACACACACACACACACACACACACACACACATACATATACACATAAGATAAATCTGCAATCCATATCTTTTTTTTTAAATATGCAAAAATGAGATAGTGGGCAAGTACATAAAAACTGTTTTGAAAAATTGTCTCCCTAACTTAACCCCTTTTATTCACAAGCTTGTAATGATGAGTATAAATTATGCAGATTTTGGAGGAAATGGCGGCAATTTAATGTAAAAAAAAAGGCAAAGAGGCCAAAGTTATTTTAATAGACTGCAGCTTTAAATAAACAACGAATAACAAACTCATTTGTGAAAGACTAAAAAACAAACAAAAAAACGTTCATCCACCACAAAGATCTGGACGGCCCCAAAACAAGGTCTTAACAGATTGATCGAATTTGCGTGGATACCAAACTATAATTTACACACATTTACAAAACACTGGGGGCATTTGAGAAATATTTGCGAAGGACTTATGCCAGTGAACTATTTGTCCCTCTTAAAACTATAATGTGTTTTTAAAAGATAGTAAAAAAAACGTTATTTCCTAACCAAATATTGACACAGATGGATCAGATTATGTCACAGTGGGCCGTAAGTGATCATCACACACACAAATACTGTATATATAAAGTGACCACGCACACCAAACCCACACACCACTTGGTATCCCATCTAAAACAACAACTCTCTCTCTCTCTCTCTCTCATATATATAAAGAGTGAAAGCTCAATGGTATATATGCGAGTCTCATGGGAAGACAGCAGGAAATTCCTGTAGCTCAATAATCTCAGTGTGATCAGTCTAGACTGGGCAGAGCTGCAGTGCGGTTCATCCTGCTCTGACCAGTCGGCTCCATAAAGCCCCTGCGGCCCACAGACGCACAGCCCAGGGATCGAGGGGGGGTGGTCTGACTCAGAGAATCGTGTCTGATTTCAGCTTTGGGATGCCTTGAAATGATGTCTGCACACATTCACTCTCAAATGAAATAAAAACACATTAGTGTCTCCTGTCTATTAGAAGACACAATAAAGCACACTTACTGTTATGAATCAGGAGGTGGCGCTGTAAGGAGAACGGGGTGCGAAACAAGGCCTTACACTCTTCACACTGGAACGGCCTCTCTTCTGAATGAGTCTTTAGAGAGACATAGAACGATAGACAAGTCAGAGGACATGTAAAACATCAGCTGGTTCTAAATGCATCAAGTTTTAAGAAATTAGTCACAGTTTACTGTGCCATATGTACGAGATAAAAAAAGAAAGATTTGAGAGTGTACCAGGGTTCCCAGGATCTTTGTAACAAAACCTGTCCAATGGTATCATACATAAAATACATTATACTATATAAATACAAATACTGCATTAGAAACTTCAATCAATGAAAATAATCGTATAGCAGTAACGATTGACATATATTCACATAAATAAAATGACCTTACCTCGAGATGCTTTAGGGGAGGTGGTTCTCCTTTTTTTAAGAATTATTTAAATAAACAATTTACAAACGTTTTGTCCGATTCAGTTTTATTATTATATACACTTGGCAGAGTGAATTAGTTCAATACACTCATTAAGGTCACCTACAATTTATGAAAATGTCAAATTTTCTCTGTGCGAAACCATGCATTTGGCAACCCTGGAGTGAACCATGATATTATTGGCTACTGTTATTTTTCCAACCTGCATAACCATGGTTATATGACCTTTTTTTGGAAGTAAAGGTTATTACATTATGAAAAAATTTTTTTTTCTATAATATAAGGACTTGTAAATCAACCACAAAACGACAATATAAAGGAAATAATCCACCTAGAACGCACTCTTATCATTACAAACCTTTCTGTTGTATTTGTCGTCAAGGAAACATAAAAAGAGATGGTTGGTAGAATATTTTTTGTTTATGTAAGCATAAAACTACAAGGGCCATTGTGAATCTGACAAACAACCACAAAAGCACCATGAAAGTCAAGTATCTTTTGTTTAAGGCTGTCTTTAATATTTTGTTTAGATCAGAACCTTCTCTATGCTTAGGCCTTTCGCAAACTCTCTCTCTTTCTGTCCAGAGCTGTGTGAGGTTTTGGGGTTAATGTTATCTGCGGGGTGTAAAGGTCAGGGGTCGTGTGGGGTCACTACAGGTCAGGGTTAAGCTGAAGGTTTTGATTAGGCTCCGCAGTGGCTGATTGGGCAGAAGATCTCCTTTAAGATAAAATCTCAGACCAAATCAATCTTTCTGATCAATCTGTGTTTCTGCGTTTCTTTCGATCTACCACTCTACCTGACTCGAAACATCAGAAGGGAAAGAATCAGGACTCACAGGAACCCAAGAACTCCCATCTGAAACTGATCAAAGTCCGGTACCTTTTTATGGTTCTTGTAGACGTTACGATGGGCGAACTCTTTCCAGCACAGCTTACACTTGTACGGTTTGTCTTCACTGTGTATGATCTTATGAGCCGTAGCCTGATCCAGTCGCTTGAAACTTCTGTTGCAGATCTCACAGGTGTACGGACGTTTTTCTACACGCACATAAAAAATCCATTAAAAAACATCTTTTCGCTTTGGGTTTGAATAGCGTTTGTATGCATTTGTGTGAGCTTGCGAGTGCATTACCGGAGTGTGTGATCATGTGACGCTTCAACTGATTTGTGGAGATGAACTTTTTATCACAGGCGGTACAGTCGAATATCTCATGAACCTGAAAATACACCAAAATACACAACATTAATAGACCCGAGGGCTCAAAGTACAACACAAATCAGACACACACAAACTGTGTTTAGAAACCACAAAGTAAAACACACTGACAGAAGAAGCAGAACGGAAAGCTCAGCCCGTATGACCGTAATGGCCAGAACACATCTGAGGTCTTTTAATGGACCGTTGAGGGCGATTGTTTAACTCTTGGGTGGGTTTTTTAGCCTGCTCTCGGTGTGTGACCTTGAAAATATCCTTAACCCAACTCACAGTGGACGACACACACACAGAGACTCAGACAGATGGAAATGTAATTAAACTCTGAGAGGTTTTGAATAACTGCTATGGTCAATACCGCTGTGCTCAATGTGATGAAGTCTGACTGAAAATGTTCTATTACAGTCTGTCTGGACACATGAGTGAGATTTCTCAGAGGGAATCAGGAGGTAGGAATTACCGCAATAATACAACTCTCAGGTTTTTATGCCACTTTGTCCGATGTTGAAAGCAAGGTACCACATATACACATCTGTGTGTTCACCTTTTTTGTTTTGACTTGAAAAACCTTATATGTTTGCTTATAGTCAATATGTTTCTTGAACAGCTGCATTGTAACAATGAAATTGTAAAAAGCGCTATATAAATTAAGTTGACTTGATTTGTCACGGTGTCTAATTGTGTAAACCAGCGTTGGGAAAACTACTAAACCAAAATTTGTCAACTTACAAGGTGCTTATAATTTAAAGCTGTTAAACTACAACTATGCTTTTTATGTAGTAATAGCAGAACACAATAAGCATATCCCAAGTAGTAACTAAATACATTGAAGGTTGGGCCTAAACATTGCTATCCCACACGTGAGTAGACTCAGGATAAAGGTAGAGCCAGGATCATGTTTAATATAATGTGTTAGTTGGAGAAAGTTATTCACATACATCTGTGGTAAACACATGTAACGGCCACCTGAGATTTTAACAGTATTTCCGGGTCCAAGTCACTGCTCTGTTGGCTAACATTCTCGCAGTTTCAATATGCTTTAGTGCTTTTATTAAACTATAAAGCAAAACAAAGACTTAGTGCCACACTAAAAAAATAAGTGATCAAAAAAAGATTCACAGGTACAACCATAAATAAGTTTGCTTTTGCATCAAATTCTGTAAATGGCTATATGAAATCATATTTAACAACTAAATAAAGTACAATTCTAATAAATCTGTAAATTATGTTTTAACAACAGTTTGGAACCAGACTGATAAAATCGGCTTTCCCAACACTTTTACATTTGAAGACATTCTTGCACAGAGCGTTTGCTTACTGTTTGGGTTTATGCAACTGTAAAGCTGCTTGTGTGATACAATGTCACATAAAAACAAGCAAGCCGTGCTGTCACGCTACACCACTACTTGTTAAAAAACATTACTACGTTTTTTTCAGTTTGGAAGTAAAGTTTGTAGCGTTGGCCTTTTAAAATAGCTACTTCCAAAAACTGTATTCAACAATTTCCTAAAGCAATGGCCCTGTAAATCCTGTTGCGTTAAAACAGTTGATAGAAACAAAGAAATCACACTCTATTAAACTCATGCTGTGTTCACACCAAACATCAACAATAACATTCCTCGCTCTTTATTACTCGCGGACAAAGTTTGTGACGCAAAAAACATGTACGGCGCATTTGTGCTGACCAATTCACATCATTCGCATTGCCTGCCGTCTTTGCATTGAATGTAATTTACTTGCGCAAATTGCAAAATAGTTATACAAAATAGTTTCATCAATGATATTTAAGTCAACCAAGTCAAACTTAACTGGGAGAATGTTTACACGGTGAAAAACTAAAAATAATTCCTTTGCATTTTTTGAAAAGTTTCACGTGCCCACAACAGAATCAAAACTATCTGCATTTACTACTTTTTGCTGGAGGAATGTTACGCAGCACAAACACACAGCATGGAGGTCGCCATTATTGTTTTGGGAATACTTGTGCATGTTTAGACTTAACATATAATACGCAGCCATATATGCAGCCTTAAAAGTTTACAGAGAGACAAACGGCCATATTTTAGGGATCTAAGCACATGGTCTAAAGCACATGGCGCAGGTGCACTCAGGGCGTATCTGAATCTATTTATGCTAGTTTAACGCCGGGAAAACGGTCAGCACACCTGGTACATGGTCTAAATGGTTGTAGCGTGCAATTAACCAATCAGAGTGTCATCTTCCATTCCCTTTAAGAGCCAGTTGCACTCTCGCTATGGCGGATCGCTATTTACATGGCAGAGTTTGTTGGAGTAAAAGCTGAACACTTCTCAAGCGAAGAAACTGATTTGCTCGTGCGTTAAGTTAAAGCGTGTGAGCAGATCATCTACGGGACAAACAGGAATCCACCAAAGCTTCCCGAGGTGACATGTAGGCATTTATATATTTATGTACACTATAATAATCTTTCACATTTTAATCTTTTAATGTTTCATTTAAAAAAATGCTTTTGTGCTGCTGCTCTTCCCTCTGTGTAACAAGCTAAGTGAACATGCGTTGTGGACCCACCCACAGGCGCATTTTCTACTAACGCACTCTTTAAATAAAAAAATATTGCGGCATTGACTTCAGACCAGGTTTGTGTTGGTCTATGGCGCAGTCTATTTTCAGTTCCTCAAAATAGCAACGCGTCAACAATGCGTTTTTTTAGATCAGCACACCCATGGCCGCACAAATTGGCACAAATGTATTTGCTATTTAAACGGTATAAATGGCACGATCTGTGTCTTTGGTGTGTTATAAGTTGCCCATGCATGTATTAGACACTTAAAATTGCAAAAATTAAAATGTCGGAACAAAAGATGCATTCTATCTAAAAAAGAATGCTCACCCAAGACCTGCCTGAAACGGCTCGTGTAACCAAACCCCCAAAAATCTACGTTAGTTTTTGATATGATTTGACTAAGACCGCCCAAATGTAAACGCAAGTAAGGTGGGCGTACCTGTCAGTACAATTGCTTTGGAACCTGATGTTCCAAATATGGTGAGAGGCATTACATTTCCGTCACAGGCTTGCAGTATACGACCAATCACTGCGCACAAGTTAAAATCTGCGTGTTTCAGAGAGGCGGGGGAAAGAGGAGATGCAAACACATTTTTGAACCTTAAATCGTGTATACACATTGAATTACATCTAATGAATTACAACTTACAATAATATTTGTTTTAGCCGTGTCATATGACTCCTTTAAACAACGTGCCGCATTGCGCCGGGTGTATGAAAGGGCCTGAATACTATGTTGTGTTATAAAAATTGAATTTTGAGACTGGTTTGCATTTTTCTTTTGTCATGTAAACAAAAAACCAAACCCTAAACGCTCAAAATGGTTTCCATTTTAAAAAAAATATGAATACACCGCTTAATAATAAATCTTATTTTGTAACCATATCAGGGTAAGGTAATGATATGTATATTCTCAATAATTGATTATTGTTTATTTTTCAAAAAAAAATTGCATCAAGTACAAGTAGCTAAATAATTCTCACAAGAATAAACAACTTACATTGTAGCATTCCATACATTACCTCAGAGTTCCACAGAAAATGTCTAAATGTAAACCTCGATTCAACACCTGCTGTAGCTAAACCACTTATGAACAACACCAAACTTTTTTCTCAGGACACAAATTGAGACAGAGATTTAACATAACCTGCTGGACGAGCTTTACAGAAACATTAGCAGCCCCTCTCAAGTGAGAGACTGACCGATGCAGAGCAGCAAACACACATGAAGCTGGAAAGGCTCCGCTCTCAGAACGGCTGCACTGATAACCGCCGTTGAGTGAACGCTGACAGGAGGAAGTGTCTGTTCCATCTCAAGCTTTAGACAGACCTAGTGATGATAGCATTCTCCAGGCCAAAACAGAGCGGGGTTTTGGATTTGATGCAGCAGAAATACGCAGTGGAATCATGGGAGACATTCCAAGCGTAAGAACTTTAAACCTGCCCAGCGGTTCTTCACCTACCTCCTTCAGTCAGAAAATCAAATTACTTTCGTTTGTCGATCTCTCCACACACTCTGCCAAGATGTAGCGGTGTGGTTTGGAGATGAAGTTGAACACCATCAACTGAAACATCTCAAACGCGGTGCACATTTTGAAAATGACGAGTGAAGACCCCAACCACACATCTTCCCTGAAGAAAATGGATCGGGAACAGTGTAGAGAAGCTGAAGTCTTTCTGAATTTTGTGGTGATTTCAAAGATTTGTGAGAGCAGCTGTTTGTTTGATATTTCTAAGTTCTTTTCGCAGGAGAAACCCTGACGCCAGTGTTAAGGTTGAGCAGTCTGCGCTCTCCGACTCTTAAGTTTCACAAGGGCCGTAGGGATGAGCTTGTGAAACAAAACACGACCTTTCTAAACACACTCACACCAGTGGAAAACCTTACAACATAAACATGAAGCCCACCTCCTACTGAGAGAGATAGATTTTATACAAGACCAATGAGAAACTAAGAGGGAAAGCGGCCTTCGATTCCAGCAAAAACAATGCAAGCGATGAGGAGAAAGGGATAGGAGGTAGGAATAATTCGGAAACCAAAAAAATGGAAATGAGGTAAAGGAGCATGCGCCAGTGAGATGGATGGATGGACAGAGAAAGGACAGATGGAAAGATGGCATGAAAAGCGAGAAGGATGAAAGGAAAATAGATGGGCAAAAGAGAAGAAATATGAAGAGATGGACTGAAAAGGGGATAAGGAGAGATTTATGGAGGGATGATCTGACCTTGCGGTGCTCCTGCAGGTTGAGTGAGGATGAGCACTTCTTATTACAGATGGTGCATATCAACTTCCTGCGGGCGCTCCCTACACACACATACACACACACGCATAGATCATACATCACATCTGATGGAATCTGAGGAGGTGCTAATGGAGACACCGCATCAGTGTTTCAAATAAACATCAGGTAGTCCTTACATTAATCTCTCCATTAAGAACATCACCGGCACAGAAGTAAAACAACTTTATTTTACAGAGGTGAAAGGTCAATTTCCTGTAGAGCAGGAAATGGAAAAGTGATAGCCCAATAACAAAGATCAATTCCACACACACTGAGGTTTTAAAGACTGTAAAGAGGCCACTTACTATAACTCTTACAGCATTTTATGTTTTCTCCCTTTAAAACTGTTGGTCAAGATTTCTCTGACCCCTACAATTAAACAGGCCGTTTTGTTACGGAACTGTACCGTTAATCTCAACATAACAGTGAAGTTCACACGTGAATCAGGGGAGCGCCACTTGCGGACATGTAAATGTGGGAGGTCATATCTTAACATTACTGCAGTTATACTTTGATAATGTAGCCTTTTACCATCATTAGAGTGCTGGTCCCTTATGCTGTTTTCACACCAAGGGCAAACAATCGCGTCTCTTGCTCTTCATTGCTCGCAGGAAAAGTTTGAGGCTGTTAACACGATACAGCTTTCAAAATTGAAAACTTTGAATGCGTTTTGGCTGTTCAT